>NC_071288.1:72450470-72665470 GCF_943734705.1 Anopheles coustani | reverse complement strand
GTCGGACACAGCTCCCATGCGGCCAGCCCCCCCGGGTAGGCCGCGCTGCGCCATACGCCTAGCTCTAGAAGCACCTGTGAGACTGATGTATTTTCCCTATCGAAAGCAATGATACAATAAAGGTAAACAACTTTTCGTTGAACTCCAAAGCGACCATCTAACTCACTTGGCGTACACCTGCGTTGCCCACGAGGATACGACGGCTTGTGGAATCGGTTGCTCGACGAACAGTATTCTAATAACAAACTGGCGGGCTATTTCCGGAAGCTCGCTGTAAGAGAAACGAAATTATATTCCAGTTGATTTATTGCTCAATTCCGCATGGAAAACAAACCGATACACAGCGAGACAGATTGCCGGGTAGTTGTAGAGTTTTTCGAGTACTTCCGGCGGGCGCGATTTAAGATACTCTTCTAGATCTTTGCATTCTAAATTGGCCGGTTTTGTGATGAGCGATGAAGAGGATGAGGATGAACTCTTGGACATGCCGCTGCTACTGCCACCACTTTTCGCTTCCGACATGGTTCGACGTTGAAGAGTGGGAAAGAAAAATAGGTTCACCAGTACACTGAGAACACTGGTGGCTTAGATAGGATTAACACCGAAGCTACACCGAACGAGGAAACTAATTTCCATCGAGAACCAGTTTAGGCACCGCGTCTAGCGGACGTAAATTTGCAAAACCGCGGAAGTTTTTGACCGGCCGTGAGAATTCACTGTTGACATTTGCGAATGTTTGGGAGTTGTATCGATGGCTGCGTAAGGTGTATCGGTGGCTGCGTACTCGTACGAGGCGAACTGACAGGTGTCAAAAATAAAACGATTTAATTTTACAAAGTTCTTGCTAATTTTTGCAGTTTTGTAACACTTAAAATCATTTAAAAAAAAAGAGAATTAATAACAGATAATACAAATCATCAATTGTTCCGAACGTATACGGTCTGGAATGCTTTTGGAGGTGATTTCTTCTTCTTCTTCTTCTTCTTCTTTGGCACCTTGGTTTGTTGTGGCCTGCTGTCACAATTTCATAAACAAATTCATAGCGCCGTTGCTATTTTGAACGGATCGCGCTTCATGCAGGACATGCGATAGTGTTTACAACTAAACTCCAATTTTATCTCCCCAAACATGTGTTCATTGTAGAATAGCAGTAGTGTTTAGTGAAAAGTAATTTATATTTGTTGTGCTAAAATGGAGATCGAAGAGCGCCACAGTGAGTTGCGGAGGCGCTTGGATGTGCTTGGTTTTGGACATCCACTGCCACTCGGTGCCATCGGGATCGTATCGGCAATCCTAGACGATCTGATACAAACATCGGAAAAGTTAAAATGTGCCAACCAACAGATTGACCAGCTGTATCAGGTGCCTTCATCGTAGTAACCATCGTTTTGCAATGTAGCACTTTGCTTTGCACGAAGTGAAAACGTTGATCGTATTGTGTCCTTTGTAACTTTTATTTTCTACTGTGTGTTCTGCGTGCTTCTTTCTGCTCGTAACTTAGGAAAAGGTCGCCTGGGAGCTGGGGGTCGAACCGTACAAGTGCGATAACTCTCGTCTGCTGGCCGAGTGCAACGAACTGCATCTGGAGCTGATCAGGCAGCAGGACAAGCACATCCTGGCAAATACGGAGCTTCGGTCAAGGTTGCGATCGCTGCAGGCGGAGAAGAAGCAGCTGGAGGAAAAATGTGTACAGGCGGAAAGTAGAGTTCGAGAGTTGCAAACGAACAGCGATGGCGTCAAGTCCCGCAAGAATAGTGTTAATACGCGTGAGTATATTAGTATGTTTAGGTGGGAGGTATCGATTTTATCAAAATGCGTACTCATTGCGTGTGCGTGGACCCTTAGCCGACAGCAGAAAGTGAAGAAATTTATTGCCTGTGAACAGTAACACGCTTGCAGGATACCCTTTTCTAACTAACGCTAGCTCCAGAACACCTTGCATGACATTTTTTCTAAAAATCCTCACCCCTCGCATGCATTCACAGAACGCAAACCGTTTATTTCTACCGTGAGGGCGGGTGGTTTTTACCAACCGCCAAAGTGCTGCGAGCAAGGCATGCAACCACAAGGATTGCCACCGACCTGCCGTTGTCCGTGTAATCAAATGAAGCAGACGGACGTCCTGCACGAGGTGGAACGGTTACAGGTGGAAACGAAAAATCAGCAAGGGGTCATCGATGCCCTCAAGAATCAGGTAAGTTTGGTGTTACGTAGAGAAAATGGCTAAACTTTATTACTGCGCTCTGATTAACCGTCTCTCGTGGGGGTTCGGAAAACGATTTGATTTATTACCCCGCAAGGTTTTCGATTAAACGTTGGAGGGTGCCATATAGGGCTTCACTCTTCACACTTCATGCTGCTTCATGGGGGAGCTGCTATTAGAAGAAAAAATTGAAATCGGTTCCTTGGATTATGGATTTTTCGTACTGTTCGAAGCGTTGCACGTATTCCTCATCCATGTCCTGTTGGTACGATCCAACTGTTCCGCTTCTAATGAATCTTTTGAAAAAGAAAGTAAAACAAGTTAGGATATATACATATACATATATTCCATTTGTTCTAGCACTTACTTGAACTCGTTTTTGGTGTTTTGTTTGCGTTCGTCACTATAATTGGTTTTCCTTGCCCATTCCAAAAGATCATCCATATTACATGACTTATTGTCTAAACGGGGGGAGGGAAGAAAAACGAAAACAAAAAGTGATTGTGGTCGCTAGTATTTTGTTGCCCGTTGATAACTCACTTCTCATTGCATCAACCGAAAGATGATCCTTCAATTCGATCACTTCACTTTCGGTGTAATGCTTCCCCAGGAAGGTGCTGACCTTCGCTATAACGCCGCCTAAATCGCGTTTCATTTGCTCGTAGGTCAGGAACAGGCAGTTACCGACCGGGTTCTTACTGTACTCCCAATAATCACGGACATGCCTTCCGAAGGGAGCGTAAATGAGACTGTCGTTGAGGAACGCATCGAAGAAATACTCTTTAGGCCCATCGTACCCAACGATGTTCCGGTAGTGGTGGTAGAACGAGGTGGCCGCATCTTTTGGGTTGCGCGAAACGTAGATAATTTTTGGCCGCACCGTAGCTACCGCTTCCGGGAGCAGCATCATCGGAAGATGGGATTTGATATGCCTTGGGCGCTTAAGATCTTGCACCCTGCCGACGGAATCGCCATCCATGAGCGTGAGAGCACCGGAGAGTCTTGGTAGAAGATCGAGGGAATAAATAATTTAACCATCCAACATCGGTACCCCTAAAGTTACTCACTCTAAAAAGGGGAATCGGTCTTCGAGCGAAAGCTTCCCCGCGCGATCATAGTCAAGGCCGTTGTTTAGCAGCCAAACCATCTCTTGGGTCCAGGTGGTGCCGCACTTGGGAAACGTTATGACCCACACGTCATCCTCGTAAACCGTTATTTGTTGGATGGGTTCCAAGAGTGGTAAAAACTTCTCTATCATCACGCACCATGTTGTTTCGGTGTTGTCCTTGCGATCTTCCCGTGACGATCTCGTCAAACGGTAATGCTTTTCCGTTCCCGGACAATCGATCCGATCGGTATACTGGTTGTTAAGTTTTTCGTACCGAATCATTTTGCACAGCTGCGCACGGATCGGAGGGTTGACTATTACTGTTAAAATGAAACTAACGCATGATCTTGTCTATCGGTCGTCCAGGTTAAAATGCATCGACCAATGTCCATTTAAGGAGGGGGGAGGGGGAAAGAAATTGCATCGTGAAAGAGGTTAGCAGCTAGTTGCATACATTGCATACAAAGTCGTGGCGGTTAGAGTGAGCTGATGGCATCGCGATTCCGCAACATTCGCCCCACTTCCTTGCTCGTGCAACTCACAGCGCGCCAAGCTGTGACTGTTGGCAAGAGTGACAAGTTGCAGATAATTTCTTCCTATGTACTCGAGAAAAATACCGAAGACAAGGCCAACGAAGATGCAATAAGAACCGTACGCGGTCGGGGGGAAGTATAATGACCATACGTTAGAGATAGTGAAGCGTACACGCATGTTACGGAAGAAGGCGGCGAATGCCCCGAGACACTCAGAATTTGTATTGGGAAAGGAAATAAGAATGTAACTGGTTTTCCTTGCGTCGTATTAAATATGCATGCTGCACGGTTGTGGATCAGCAAATTTTTCATCTAATTTATTTTCCCTTAAGCGCTTAGAACTATGGTACAGTTTCATTCGTAGACAAAGCTACTGCCCGCTGTTTGGTTTACGATGAACTCGTCGAAACGTGCTGCATATTCATCGGACATTTCATTGCGAAAGTCTCCTACGATGCCTTTACGGAAAAATCTAAGGAAAAGGGCAAATAAAAAAACGATTGAGTTCTTGTTCTTGAAAAAATATGTTAACAATATCTTTCGATTTAAAAAATAGTCTAAATTTTGTGTGCTTCTTCTTTTGGAAGATATTGTACACCGCAGTCTTGGGCTTGTTTACCCAAAGTAACGAATCATTTATATCTCTTTTGTGCTTTAAAATTGATGTCATAAAGGGTATCGTTTTACGTGGCATTACTTACTCAAAATTTTCACCTTCCAAGTTATACCGCTGGAGCACATTCTGGATCAGTTCGCTTTTATTTGTGGCTTTATTTTCTGTTTGTTACAACGACAAGAATATTGTATCAATTAGTGGGTATTTAATAAGCCAACTATAACAACTATTGACTTACGTTTCATTTGATTGAAAGACAAGTGAACTGCTAGCTGATCGAGCTGGATTTTGGTGTAGGATTTGTTGAAAAATTGGCACACCTTCGGTAGAACGGCTCTCAGGTCCTGTTGGTAGAGGTGGATTGAATGTTTGCAACTCTCGCATTTGCTTTTGGAAGAAAAAAGTCTTACTCACCCGTTTCATGCTTTCGTACGTAAGAAACATCACGTTGGGCTCATCTTTTAATTCCCAAAAATCGACAACATGTCGCACGAGTGGGCAGTAGGTAACCTCGTCCTGAAGGATACGATCATAAAAAGCTTCCTTTGATCCGCGGTACCCAACAATCGCGCGAAAGTGATGATAGTAGGAAACGGCCACGTCCTTCGGGTTGCGCGCTACGTAGAGAATTTTCGGCTTCACCATCCACAGCTGACGAGGCAAGAGGGGTATCGGAAGGTGTGACTTGATCTGTCGTGGACGCTCAGCGTTTGCGGCGATGGTAATCGTGTCGATGCCAAAGCTGGTTGCGATCGCACCGAACCTAGAACGATTACGAGGAACGGTTTTGAATGTCGCCGCTCAACTTTTAAGTGGTTTAAAAGAGGCCATTACTCCATATAAATTGATCTACTGTCAAGCCTCACGTCTCGCCCCTTTTGATAGTCAAGATCGTGAGTGATCAACCAGGCCATTTCCTCCGTCCAGGTGGTTCCACTTTTGGGAAAGGTGATGATCCACACATCATCCTCGTACACGGTAAAGTCGCGAATTCGCTGAGCAAAGTTTCGATAGATGGAAGACACGGTCACTGTTGGGGGTGCGGTTTTCAGTGGGTAATTTGACACATCGTTTAGTTGCACCTTTATATCACTATGCTTAGATGTTTCATGGTACACTAGCCCCGAATCGAATTCACTGAACATAAAAGTATTGTTATCCATGATCGGTTCAAAACGGAATGCGTTTGAAGTCAGTACAACGTGTTGGCAAAGGGAATGAATGACAACTGTTACACGATTGTGAACAACTTGCTTATTTGTTTGAAACTACCCGGACAAATAGAAAATGACAGAGAAAATACTGATAAGAAAAGTGTAACCACAGATCGTAAGGCATGTGGGAATAATCTCGATCTGTGGCTTTGAGATACTTCGCTTGCCCTTATACAATTTATACTATGCACATATAAGCACATATAAAAACTGTTAGGAAATATGCAAGGCTTTTGCTTAAATTCAATCCTCTAATTTTGGGCATACAAACAATTCGTTGGAACCATATCCAATTATGGATTTTTTTCAAATGAATTGTTCGTATTCTTTTTCAACAATATGAAATAATTAGAGTAAGAAAAATCATACATTGGGGGGATTTTATATATTTTGATATAGCTTGATAACTAAATATAACATAACATCATTCTAGCTCTACAAACTTGTGCTATCAAAACGTTTATTCACTCTAAGTTGTAGTTGAAATCACTTCCTGCAAGCTGGCTCGCTATAAATTGATCAAATTTGGCAATATACTCCTCGGACAATTCGTTTCGAAAATCTCCCACGATTCCTTTTCGCATAAATCTGTAAATAGGGTAGACCGTGAATTAGCGGTCATTGATTATCGGTAATATAACTTTAGCTACTTACTCAAATTGCTCGCCTTCACGACCGTTCATTTTCATCGCACTGCGGACCATGTTATCGTTGTTTGTTGAAGGATTTTCTAAAAATGTAACAAAGAGTATATCATATTCGTTTGATGGCTGTAGATGTAGACAATGTTTTGATCGAAGGATTTTTTCTTCAATGTGGCAGAAACATACTTTTCATTTCGTCAAATGATAGGTGAACCGCCAGTTCATCCAGTTGCTCATCGCTGAAAGATTTGCCAAAAAATTGACACACCCTCGGCAACACTCCTCTCAAATCCTAGATTATCAAAAACAGTTTTAGATATTATATTTAACGTTGTAAGCTTATGGTTATGCTTACTTTCTTCATCTCTTCATACGTTAGAAACAGAACGTTCGGTTCTTGTCGCAGGTTCCAGAAATCGAGCGCATGATGTACCTGGGGGCAAAACATTACCCTGTCCTGCAGTAGCCCCTCGAGGAAGGCCTCTTTGGTGCCGCGATAGCCCATTATCATTTGGTAATGGTGGAGATACGATACAGCTACGTCCTTTGGGTTACGAGCAACATAAATAATCTTTGGCTTGATCGTCCACAGCTGCTTGGGTAGCAGTGGAAGTGGCAGATGCGATTTTATATGCCGTGGTCGCTTCAGGCTTGCCGTGGCCGTGATTGTATCCACCGGTATACGATCGGCGATGGCACCAATTCTAAAACAATTCAAGCAAAAAATAAAGTTGGGCTTAGTGTTTTGTCCCATATCTTTCCGTTCTTTATCATTTCGTACTCCAAAAAGACGGATCTTGTATTGAGATTGATGTTTCGTGCTGTTTGATAATCGAGATCGTGCGTGATCAGCCAGGCCATCTCCTGTGTCCAAGTGGTGCCGCACTTGGGATAGGTCACGATCCAAACATCATCCTCGTATACGCGAAAGTCGCGCACTTGCTGGGCGTAGTTGCGATATTTCGAAGGCACAATTACAGGCGTCGGTCGTCTCAATTGTTTGAGGGAAGTTTCGGCAACCAGGGGATATTCGGCCAGATCGTTCAACTGCACCTCTACGAACGAGGATGCTCCTGGACATGCCAGATCAGATTCAATATCGGTAATGGTAAAAGCGCTGGACATTGTGTTCACGAAACTTTTCACACTTTTGTTTACGCAGTGCACCGAAAAGGTGTTTATTGGTGGCGTGTCAAAAATGAACTGAACTTTCCTTTCGCTTGTCCTATCCGAAACGGGTAGAGCAACATTAAAAGTTGTGGAATTCGGTCAATGTGGGCTAGTCATCTGTGCTAGACGTGGAACGGCACAGACACCAAGATCGAAAGTTAAATGACCGCAGAAGGGGAATAAGCAAGTAGTTTTTTGTCTTTTTTACCATCTCAAACCCAAGCCTGTACCGAGAGGATAGAGATAAACGGAGAGAGAGAATGGCCAAGACGAATAATTATCAACAAACCGCAACTTCTGATAGTAGGATGGAGCAGAGAGCAGATATGCAATTATAAACATGATAAGAATGCAGCGGAATGCATCCGCAAGAAGCAGAAGGAATATTAATCATTTGTACTTTTTATATATCATGTTTATTCCGCTATTGAATACTAAATTTAATTGAAAATGATTAGATTTATACTTTATTTGCAAAATAAAGGAACTGTTTTTTCAGTTCAAAATGTTAGATCTCGGTAGTTCTACTGTAGCCCAAATACTTTTTATTCTTCAGAAAGTACGATTTATTAGCGGTACGTACAATACGGTTCTTATTAACACGCTAAACTAACACTCCGATTGAGGGATGAGTTTTGTTTAAGAAAGTAAAAAACTTAACAAGAATAATGATTTGTTAACTCAACAACTGCACGAAGATTGCACAAACCTACAGTTTGGTGACGTAGTGTTTATTGAAACAATCGAGCATATTGACTCGATGGCGGTACTCTCTCTAACGTCCAACGGTCCATGGCTTCTATCAATTCTTCCGGGATTTCGTTCTTCCAGCCGTCCGCCTTTCCCTGCCGAATGAACTGCATGTTGTTGTCGTGGAGCTTATCGGTCCGGTTTGTTTGCTTGAGATTGTACTCGACCCACTCACTTCGGTTCACGGAGGTGTTTTGGCGCATTCGGTCGAAAGAAAGATGTTCGACCAGCTGTGCCACCTGCTCGGTGGTGTACGTTTTGTTGAAGAATCGACAAACTTCCGCGATCGTACCCGAAAGATCGCGCTTCATGTCCTCGAAGCAAAGAGAGAGCATATTCGGATAGCGTAGCTCACTGAATTCGATCACGTGACGATGGGAGGGCGAATAGTAGACGAGTTCGTTCATCATCGAGCGGATGAACTGGTTCAGTGTGCCGTTGTAAGAGTGAAGAGAGACAGAGTGGTGGTAGTATGAGACGGCCACGGATTTGGGATTGCGCCGGACGTGTACCATCTTGGGCTGAACAGACCATAGTGCGTTCGGGAGGAAGGCTGGTGGTAGGTGCGATTTGATGAAGCGCGGCGAAGGCATTTCCAACGCATCTCGAAGCGGATTGAACGGTTCCGGAAGGTCCCGAAGACCGATTAAACTGTAAAAGTAGGCCACAAAAGGGGTCAATGTTTAATTACCATATCGCATGAAGTAGTGGGATATTTGAGGAGTGTCTTACTCTATGAACGGAAATCGTCTATCCTGCGGAACATCCTGTGCCTTTTGAAAGTCGAGCTCATTGCAGACCAGCCAAATAAGCTCCTGCGTCCAGGTGGTTCCACTTTTCGGATACGTGACAATCCACACATCGTCCGGTCGAACCTCCATCTGCTTGATGGTCTGGGCCACACGTTCGTATCGGCTGGACAGACAAATGGGCTCCGGTTTCCAGTTTGAAATGTTTATTGGTACGCTGGCGTAGTCGTTACATTGCACCAGCATGTAATCTTCCTCGTTTCGCTCAGCGCAAGTGGCTCGAAAGACTGGGTCTTTGATATCGATGTACTCGAATGTCATTGTACAACAGTGGTTGGAACAGAACTGGCACTACCAAGAAGTTCTGTGGCTCTTTGCTCTTGCCCCTAGTTTGCCTTACAATCCGGTTTAAGTCTGGTTTACCGGTATGGGTTTCAGCTCAACCGGCAATGGTACTTCGAGGATCACCTATACCATAATCAACGGAAGCGCAATGATGCGTGTCATAGAGTGCGTTGCTGCGGCTTTGTGGACAGGGTTTATTTTAAGCATTTTAAACAGACGGTTATGACTTTTATTTCGCTGAAACGCAATGTGAATCCGATGAATTGTTACGCTTTGAAGCGAAAGTCACTTTCACGAAGGTATTTCTCTGTGTACTCGTTTAGTTTTGCGATGAATTCTGCTGGCAGCTCTTCCCGGTGCGCTCCTACTTGTCCTTTTCGCATGAACCTGTAATTGGTAAAGGTGAACATTAATGCAACAGTATTAATTATTAAATTATTAACTATAATTGTAGAGCTTACTGGAAGTCTTCGACCTTCTTCCCGGTTAGAGATTCTACCAGCTCCAGAACACAGGAGTTGTTGGCGGATTTATTGTCTACAAAGCAAAAATTAGTTATCAAAGCGATGCGTTGCTTTATCGTAAAATGGGCTAATCTTACTTCTCATGACCTCAAAAGATAGATGGTTTTCTAGCTCTTCAAGCTGCTGATCGGTGTAGGATTTGCTGAAGTACGTGCAAACTCTACGGAGGACTTCGGGCATGTTCTGTAAGAAGGATAAGAGAGTTATTTCAAACGTTTTACATATTGTGTACTAATCGATCTACCGTTTTCATATCTTCAAAGTGAATGAAAAGTATATTCATCTCGCGTCGAATGTTCCAATAGTCCAGGGTGTGGGGTATCTGCGGATTGAACAGCACCTGCTCGCTTAGCATTCCTTCGAGGAAGTCTTGCATGCTGCCCTGGTATCCGTGGAGGTGTCGATGATGGTGGAAGTAGCTCACCGTGGCGTCGTAGGGATTGCGTGCACAATAGATAAGCTTTGGACGCACAGTCCATATTTGCTTGGGAAGCAGTGCCATTGGCAAGTGGCACTGAATGTGTCGCGGTCGGCTTGCCTTATCCACCTCATCGATTGTGTCGCCCGGGAAATTGATAACGATTGTGGAAAACCTATTTTTCGGAAAACAGTGAAAAATTAACACGCATTCCCTTGAGCTTAACCGATTCATTCAATCACTGTGATCATACTCAAGAAAGATGGAACGATCGAGAAGGTTCACTTCGGAGGCCGTTTTATAATCGAGATCGTGGCTCACCAACCACACCATCTCCTGCGTCCAGGTGGTACCGCACTTCGGGAAGCTAAGTATCCAAACGTCATCCTCGTACACGGTGAGTTTGTGGATGCGTTCTGCTTCGTGCGCGAATTTCGGCGTCAGCACACAGTGCGTCGGTTTACGAGGTTTTTCGCCGACCGGCAGATAGCTCGACTCGGCAAGATGAACCTCTATGGTGGTAGGCCCATTCATTGGGGCTACCACCGCTTTGGCCAATGCGGAATCTAGTGGATTTGTTATAAACATAACTATTGTAAGGAAAACGTTGTGATGTACAAAACTATAAAAAAGAACGCTTCTAGGATCTGATTATTTAAAAACTGTTTAAAATTTAACGAGCCTTGGTGTTAATACGACCGACACGGAAACAAAAACGTTCTAAACTAATTTAACGCCATGGCTCTTCAGACACATTCGGGGTCTAACACGATAGAACTCAAACTCATACATTCGCTGTGAGATAAAAATGTTTCGCAGATAATTCGACACGCGACCTTGGAGCTACTATAGTACGGGTTGAAGGTAGTTGTGCAGCCACGAATATCTTGCCAATCCGGTTTTCACTTGAAAAAAGAAATCATTTTGGCTGTCGAAAACAGAGGAATAATATACAAGAAATTAATTGTGTGTGTCAATCGAAAAGGTTGATCAGATAGTATAGTAATTTATTTTTGAAACACGATTGGTCTGTTGTATTTTTTCCTATCTACTCCATGAATCGGAAATCCGTTCCTTGCAATTGTCGTTTAATCCGTGTCGTGTCCAGCTTAGCAATGTATTCATCTGTCAGCTCTTCTCGATGCGAACCAATCTTTCCTTTTCTCATGAATCTAAAACCATAAAACGTGAACAGCTTAGTCTTGTGAACCATTTCAAAAAATTAAATACTCACCGAAAACCCGACGGGTTAACGTCATCTCGACCGTTTAAGGTTTGCAAAATATCAAGGAGGACTGTATGATTGGCAGCGTTGTTATCTAAATATTATTTGGGGTATTAAAAACATGAGTAAGCTAATATTATGAGAGTTGGGTTGCGTTTGTTACACGATTCCAATTTCAACACAGCAAGAAGTTTGTACATCGTACAACGAAACAACGGAACTTAGTTTGATTAGAAAAAATGTATCCTTACTTTTCATAACATCAAAAGATAGATGGTGCTCGAGTTGGGCGAGTTGTTCTTTTGTGTATGATTTATCTAAAAACCGGGAAGCTCGAACTAAAACCGCAGCCATATCCTGTGTAAATAAAACGAAATTAATTGATTGTTTCAAACTAGGGATGCCTCTGGATATACTTACTCGCTTCATCTCTTCATAATGGATAAAAAGTACATTTGGCTCATTGCGTATACTCCAAAAGTCCAACGTATGCGGTATCTGAGGCTGGTATAGTACTTGATCATGCAGAATAGCCTCGAAGAAAGCTTCCTTGGTTCCCATGTATCCGTGTAGGTGACAATAGTGATGGTAAAAGCTAATCACCATGTCCTTCGGATTGCGTGCACAATATACGATGCGCGGTCGGACGGTCCACAGTTGCTTTGGCAGCAGAGCCATAGGTAGGTGGCTTTTGATGTGCCTTGGTCTTTGCATACGTTCTACTGCCGCTATGGTGTCTTCTTCAAATTTAGGCATTATGGTACAAAATCTGTGAATTACAGGCAAATGTAAAATAGATTGCTTTACTTTCACCTTCTTTTTCTTCCAACGTACTCTAAAAAGATGGATCTCTCAAGTAGATTAACTTTTGCCGCAGCCGTATAGTCCAGGTTGTGGTCGACCAACCACATCATCTCTTGGGTCCACGTTGTACCACATTTTGGTGCCGTCACGATCCACAAATCATCCTCATAGACGGTAAGATTTCTTATCCTCTCGGCTGACGCTTTGTAGTTATCGTTCAGAACGCAGTATGCGGCCACCTTTCTAGTTCCATCGCCTGATGGAAGATCCGACTGATCGTTCAGATGCACCTCTATCGATGGTCCACTGCAGGGCACTAGGACGGCCTGCGCCTGCTCGGATGTGAGCGGCTTAAACGTAAACATATGGTTGCACTGCGGACTTGCGTTTTATTGTTTTCTCGTTCGTTTGATGATGGTTGACTGAGATCTACCATGAGCAACATTTGTTTAAATACTGGTGTTTGTCTAGCCTCAGCTAACTGTTTATCGTTCAGCAAATTACAAACTGATAAGCCTAGATTCCCAGACGTATAGATAACCTTTTGCAAGTGCACACTACCCCAATCAGACAAATGAGTGGTAAAATGCATGATGTGCCTCGAAATTTATCAAAATTACTCAATCTTTGTATGTATTGTGTAACTGCACACGGGGTAAAAGACGGCCCCCTCCTCGTCGCATCGTCGCCATATTGCTGCACGTTTGCGCCTGAAGGTTATGCAATAGATGGCACATCAATTCAGGTTTAATACTTCAACCTTTGAATTTCCGTTAGAAATTGTAACGGATTGAGCTGAACGGTTAAACTAGACAAGATGGACAGCATAAACCAATGAGTTCAACTGAAGAAATAAACGTGAAACGGCAACACACCCGCAGCGAGCGGACCGTGGTAGGTCTACCGAAAAAGAGAGTTTGTTATAAATTTGTGAAGTAAGGGCCTCATATCGCACCTCTAGGGTGATTGCGTAGCAAAAATTTTATAAACTCATGCAAGTAATGCATGAGGGAATTCATGTTGTACATCCTGTCCAGTATAACCATAATATTTAATTTAATGAGAATTGGGCTTTTATTCCAAACGCTACGCACAATGGTATTTGTATCACCCATTGCATACTTTTAGGTGCATCCTATCACAAATGGTGTAGCCACGACAATGGTTTTGGCTGGGAGGACTTCGTTCGACATGGAAAATATGGCGACGATGCGACGTGGAGGGGGCTTCATTTGGGATTTTAGCGAATTCTGTAATTCCAAATATCGAACAGCGAACGCCAAACTGCATCGTTCAACCCTCACAATACTAGGCATTCGAGAAAATCTGTTTAATTAATCAATAGAGTATGACGCTACTGCATTGCCGGGATACATTTTTGAAGTTAGCTTAAATTTTGTGTTGAAGTTAGCTTAGTGTCCAAAATGTGTTAGTTTGATATGCATTCTTTTATTCACAGATTTCACAGAAACATCAAGCGGTATCGGTTTTAGCAACTGTGGGAGAGGAGTAAAAATGGATCACAGTCTGAAAAAGATCACCATTACTTTGTTTGTTACCTTTAATCCCAGAAAGTGCACAAAGTTCCTTTCTTTCGGTTCCTTCTAATAACATGCCTTGAGCCAGCAACTGACTAGCTAGTGATTTGTTTTTGTAGTGCTGGAAAAACTGATGCATGTGCATGTGCATGTGGAAACAGATCCGAGGGAACAGATAAATATCATAAATGAATTGATTGAATAATATTTGTCAATTTTCTCGTTGTCGTTATATATCTAGCACATTTCAATTATCGAATCGGCCGATTTTTTAAAGGTTTTCAACTATGACCGTTATTTAATAATTTATTTTTGAAACACAATTGGTCACTTATCATGTTTCCTTCTACTCCATGAATCGGAAATCCGTTCCTTGCAATTGCTGTTGAATATACGTGTCCAGCTTAGCAATGTATTCATCCGTCAGCTCTTCCCGATGCGAACCAATCTTTCCTTTTCTCATGAATCTTAAACGATATAAACAGATTTATTTGTGGACCATTTTGATCATCAAAGACGCACCACAAAATTAAATACTCACCGAAAACCCGACGGGTTGCCATCATCTCGACCGGTTAAAGTTTGCATTGTATCAAGGAGAATTGTATGATTGGCAGCGTTGTTATCTAAATATTATTTGGGGTATTGAAAACATGAGTAAGCAAATATTAATGGGAAACACGTTCCCGATTTCAGCACATCAGAAATTTTGAAAATTATAAGATGATCGTACAACGAAACAATGGAATTTAGTTTGATTAGAAAAAATGCATCCTTACTTTTCATAACATCAAAAGATAGATGGTGCTCGAGTTGGGCGAGTTGTTCTTTTGTGTATGATTTATCTAAAAACCGGGAAGCTCGAACTAAAACCGCAGCCATATCCTGTGTAAATAAAACGAAATCAATTGATTGTTTCAAACTAGGGATGCCTGTGGATATACTTACTCGCTTCATCTCTTCATAATGGATAAAAAGTACATTTGGCTCATTGCGTATACTCCAAAAGTCCAACGTATGCGGTATCTGAGGCTGGTATAGTACTTGATCATGCAGAATAGCCTCGAAGAAAGCTTCTTTGGTTCCCCTGTATCCGTGTAGGTGACAATAGTGATGATAAAAGCTGGTCACCATGTCCTTCGGATTGCGTGCACAATATACGATGCGCGGTCGGACGGTCCACAGTTGCTTTGGCAGCAAAGCCATAGGTAGGTGGCTTTTGATGTGCCTCGGTCTTTGCATACGTTCTACTGCCGCTATGGTGTCTTCTTCAAATTTAGGCACTAATGTACAAAATCTGTGAATTACGGGCAATCGTAAAAGAAATTGTTGTCCCATCACTTTCCTTTTGTACGAACTTACTCTAAAAAGATAGATCTCGCGATTAGATTAACTTCTGCCGCAGCCGTATAGTCCAGGTTGTGGTCGACCAACCACATCATCTCTTGGGTCCACGTTGTACCACATTTTGGTGCCGTCACGATCCACAAATCATCCTCATAGACGGTAAGATTTCTTATCCTCTCGGCTGACGCTTTGTAGTTATCGTTCAGAACGCAGTATGCGGCCACCTTTCTAGTTCCATCGCCTGATGGAAGATCCGACTGATCGTTCAGATGCACCTCTATCGATGGTCCATTGCAGGGCACTTGGATGGCCTGCGCCTGCTCGGATGTGAGCGGCTTAAACGTAAACATATGGTTGCACTGCGGAGTTGTGTTTTATTGTTTTCTCGTTCAGCACCGTTCGTTTGATGATGATTGACTGAGAGCTACCATGGGCGACATTTGTTTAAATAGTGGTGTTTGTCCAGCCCCAACTAACTCTCTATCGGTCAGCAAATAACAAGATGATAAGCCTAGATTCCCAGATGTATAGAAACAACCCCTTTCAAGTGCACACTACGTTGTACAATAAATAAACAAAATGCATTTACTTGTTGCGGGCCCTTGCCATTGAGTATGGTCATTAGAGAAGCCAGAGATTCATTGCGGCAAAAACCCATGACGGTGTTGTAATTTTTTCTATTCCCATTCACGTTTACGACGACATACTGTGACTTGTTCGTTTATCCCATGACTCAGCCAACAAATTTGTTGACATTCAAATCTTCTACCCGTTTAGCTGAATTCCCGTGACCGCGAAATTCAGCGACTTGGTTCGCTATTTGCCGGTGGACGTCCGACAGCGGCACTAGCGAAAGACTGCTGTTATCGTGGCGTTGATGTCCTTGGCCATGATGTCGAAACGCTCCAACAGGAGAAGGTCGCGCTCCAGCAGAAGCTTACCGACGCACAGGAGTCGCACGAGCGAACCGCTCGCAAGCTGACACGTCTCTCGGAGAAGAATCAACAGTTGGAGAAGGAGCTGCGTGAATTTGAAAATGTCGCATTGAAGGTGGAATCGGAAGCCAACCTTAACATCCTCGAGTGCGATCGCAAGAACTCCGATCTGTCCGTAAAGCTTCAGCAGTCGCAGCTGAGAGTACGCGAGCTAGAGTCGCTGCTGGAGATGTGTTCATCGCGGGCTTGTAAAATTCACCAACTTTCGGATAGTTCCACTTCGTCGCCAAGCAGCTGTCTGGCGGGTGGTGGTGCGAGCGGTTTGGATGTGACGCTTCAGAATGCACTTAAGCAGGCGACCGAAGAGAAGCGCCAGCTGTACAAGCAGCTTGACGAACTGAAGGATCGCGAGAGTAACATCCTTTCAGACTATGACAAGGTGAAAACGAAGTACACTAAATTGAAGCAAAAATATGCTGCCCTCGATCAGGCGCAGGGTTCGCAGCATCGTACCTCGAACGAGGAGCTGGAGGCTCTGCAGGGTCGGTGTGGGGAGTTGGAGGAAAAATTGCGAAACCTCAAGGAAGAGCGCGATCGATACAGCTCGGAAGCGGACCGTCAGCGGAGCACAGTCTCACAGCTGAAACGGGAAAGCGTGGAGAAGGATCATGAGCTATCGCAGCTGAAGAGTGAGCTGCATATGCACCGTAAATCGAACCGACCATCCACATGCAGCCTAGCCGGCGGTCGATTGAAGACGGCTGAATCAAACGTTTCTACCCACTCGTCGCTGTCCGTGCAAGCGGCTATGCATCGCATTGAACGGGAACGTGATGCGGCCAAATGCGAGGCGCGACAGCTTGAACAGGAGCGCGATGCCTTGCGGGAAAAGCTCCAACTGTCTACGCGCAGCCAGCGCGATTCGGTGGCCAAGCACGAGAGTGTAATCGAGGAGTACAGTACGCAAGTGGTAAAGTTGGAGGCGGAAAAGCGCGACTTAATGTGTGGACAGGCGGCGGCACAGACAAAGGTAAAGCTTCTGAAGGAAGAGCAACGCGAGATGCAAGAAAGGTTGAAGGCGTTGGAGGAGAGTTACAGTAAGCTGAAAATTTCATACTCCCAGTTGAAGTAAGTTTTTCCAACACTGATTACTGTGGCAATGTTGAACTACAATTTTATATCGTTCTTGCAGAATCCTTCAAGATCAGACAGAACGAGCGCTTGCACAAAATGAAAACCGTTTGATGAGCTCTGAAACGCAGCTCGGTTCGGCGGAAGCCAAACTGCATCAGGTTGACGAAACGGTCGAGGACGCACAAAAAGAGGTCGGCCATTTACGAGGCGAGATAAGTGTCCTGCGAGCTGCAAACGCGGCGCTTGAGCGAGAAAAAGATAAGCTGTTGGTAAGGAATAGAGAGTATCTTAATAAAATACCACTGAAATTGTAACAAAGCTGTAACCTTTTTGCTTCAGATGCAACTGGATAAGAAGACGGAAACTTTGTTCACCGCGGAAGCGGAGCTGACGTCGTTGAAAACGAAGAAGAAAGACCTGCAGTCGACGATCGATCGGATGCAGCGCAAACTCGAGTAAGTGCACGACCTGAATGGTTTTTTCCTTTATCGACTTATTTTTTTATATTTTTGTATAATTACAACTACACTCCGTCTCTTCTACACACGTCCTTACAATCTATTCAGTCTACATATTGATCGTTGATTAAATTGATTCTTCATGCTCTCCCCTTATCGGTTGTCGTCCGACCTAGCCAGCCTAGACCTAGGTTGTCGTCCGACCATTGACACATGGTTTTGGAGTCTCTTTCGGCCGTCAATTTGTCGATGATGTTCATCTTCTTAAGGACGGCTGATGTGCTGCTATTGTGTAGTGAACCTGTAGTTATTGCTTTCAATTGATTTTTTTTAATTATTTGGTATATTTCTTCAGATGATTTGCATGTCTTTCCTATTTATTTTGTCAACTTTTTTAGTTGAAGAGAGTTTGTTTGTTCTTTTTTATTGTATTTGAGCCCTAACGACTGCATCGTAACTGATCGCCAATGAGATGATCTATGTTTAGAAGCGCAGAACCCATGCATCCTACGAAAGTATGTCCATTTTTGTTGTCCTATGGCACACTTTTTTTCGACATAGAATAAGGCAAATTCACAACACTAAAAGGTGACAACGAGAAGTGGAGCCGATGGCAGTGAATACGACGGTGCGCGATGAGAAGCTGACCAATGAAAATGTGCTTGCAAAGGCCCAGATGATGATATGCTATGAAGGGACAAGTACGCGAGGTGCAGTTTGTGCTCTCAAAGCAGTACCGAGTTTAGAAATGGAAGGTGCGTGCTTGTCTCGTGTCATGGCGTTGTGGTGCGGGGTTTCACTGTTGGTAACTGGAACGGGTTCCAATTAACCGAACACACTCTGCCTGCTGGCTTGCGCCATTGTCGATAATCCGCTTCGTCGGTCTGTCGTTCGGGTTTCAGTACACGTCCGGGTCGGATGTTCCAAAGCCTAGTAAGCTCATGAACCACCTAATGAAGCACACATAGATATGGACAGAGGGAAAGGGTATGAAACAGAGATAAAAAGCAGACGAATAGAAATGATAAGATGTAAAGGCAGAAGCGTTTCTTCACGATTTTGCGATGGGATGACGTATGGCGATGGTTAAGATTGGGACACTTTGGGTGTTAGGATGCGGTTAGGACAACGGAAGGGTAAGGTTTCCGGGAGCTCGCGAGTGGAGTTGACGTCGATCGTTCAAGTACCTGGCAATGCCGACACTGGGCGCCTGACAGCCGATGACGCCATTCGCGAGCGGTTGTTCGTACGGCGTGTATCCGGGCCGGCAGACGCAAGCCGCCGATCGAATGCGCGTCGGGATTTTCTTCGGCTCCAGCCACTGGCCGGGACCGCACGGGCCGCGTGTGTACAGCTTGAAGCACTGCCGGTTTACCTCGACCATTTCGGGCGTGCTGTCGCAGGCGCTCTGCGGTATTTGGTCCGCCTCGTCCGTGCAGGATTGGTCGAGGTTCGAGATCACACCGGAGCAGCCGCACATCCCGTTGTACGAGATGCCGTCCAGCGACGGTCGGGAGGTGAAATCGAAGATCACCACCTGGTGCAGGCTGCAGGGCCCTTGCGAGCCGATTCGGTAGCACGTTTTCTCCTGCGGAAAGTAGAGCCGGCCCTTCTCGCACGGGTTCACCGTGCACACGTTCGCTTCCGTTACGAACGAGCCGAACTCGCACGGACCCTGGGTGTACAGTTTGTAGCAGTAGCCATCCTTCCACGACACGTAGCCGTCCTTGCAGCGACATTCGGCCTTCATGCCACCGCCGGCCGTGTCCTGCCTTTTACTGTCCGCCACGATGAACGTGTGCCCGAAGGGACACGGACCGATCGTGCCCAGCTCGTAGCACTGGTTCGTCTCGTTGTGATAGTGTGGCAGTCGCTCGTGGCAGGCACATTTGCGCGACGGCAGGAACAGTTCACCCGTCCCGAGGCAGGGTCCTTTGGAGAAGAACTCATGGCAAGTTTCGGTTTCCTCGTGGAAGTAGTTGCTAAGGTCTCCTTCGTTGTCACACTATTCCGAAAAACAAGGAAGGGTAAGTAATATTTTAAACTAAGACCACACATATTTTCGTACCAATCTCACCAACCTTACACCTGGCGATACCGTTGTTGTCCAAGCTGATAAGCTTCCCCCTTGGGCAGGGTCCTTTGGTGTGAATCTGATAGCACTTGTTATCCTGCGGCCAGTAGATCATGCCACTGTCGCAGATTTCCGTCGATTTGCATACACCCCAGCGTTGTTTTGGTCTGTGGAAGAGAATCGTTCGAGTGTCACGCTCCGGAATCGAATCAAGTATCACATCACGTCTTACATGGCACTTCGGCCGGCGGGATCGGCGATGGGCGCAAAGTACTGGCCGAATTCGCATGGGCCGCGCTCGAACAGCTTGTGGCATTTCTTGGTCAGCGGCGACTGGGCCGTCCCGGGCGGGCAGCGGCATTCGGCGGTCGAACCAAGCCCGGTCGATCCGGCACCCACCGGGCTGAGCTCCATCGTGTCCGGGCAGGGGTAGCCGAGCTGGAATATCTTGAAGCAGCGCTTAAGCGGTGGCCAGTAGAGCAGCTGCCAGCCGCCAGGTTGGCTGGCGCACGGGTTTTTGTTCGGGTCGCTCCATGGTGGCGGAACGATGGCCGCTAGTGTGGTTGCTTGCAGGTTGTAGAATGTCAGCAAGATACACATCCATACGGATGCATGCCTCATCACAGTGCTGCACGGGAATAAATAGAGAAATAGGTAAAGCAAGTTAGTTGTTTGACAAGATAAGAAAACATTCTTGTAAGTCTTATATTTTATATGATGATGATGATGAGTTCCACCGCTTGATGAGAGGGACGAAAGTGTCTTACGATATTAAATATAAATCATCAAGAGGGGGCATTGGGCCATTACTCTCCAGACCAATCGCATCCAACTCTGCTCCATTCATACAACGGTCGCCAAGAATTGCACCACGAGGTACATCTTAGATTTCCCAACTAGCATAAGAGGACTACTTTCCGGGGTAGTCTTTTATACCTGTTGCCACGAGAGTATGAGATGAAAGTATAAAAGCATGTAAGCAATCACTAAGAAGCACTTTGCGTGAATTGATGAACGGTGTGTTTCGAGTCAAAGCTGGTTCCACATTTTGCAAGTCTGTGGCAATGTTCAACATAACACAAATAACCGCGAGTAAAACACCCTGTTATGTGCGAATTTCTAACATGGAACGGTAGCGGGTCGAATTCGGTAAATGTACAAGGTTGATAAAAATGTTATCATCCAAATGGCTCTGCCGTTGTTTGTTTTTGCTTGAGTCATTCGTTAAGTTTTACATCAACTAGGATCATAGCACCTTTACGGTGGATCGAAGGAATAAATTTGCATCGGCAAGCGAGACTCGCTAATCGACCACACAATTCGTCCTGAAGGTTCCTCCAACGTGACGCAGCTTTACCCAAAAGAGCATGATTAGAGCGCGACCATCTGTTGATCTCATTTTCGGTATCTCCAGCATCTTTCAGTGGACCGGTTTTAGCCGGGTTTGCCCGCCCGATTTGGAGTGTTGTTGGTTTTTGTACGAAAGTGAATGTGGTGCCGTTGGTGTTCGCGCGATCCGAAACCTGATATTGCGCCACGGGTCGTCCCCGTTCCTCGTGCCATTTCGCAAGAAAGGTCTCACTAGGGTCTGCCGTCCGTTGGCCTACATTTTATACAGAAAACGGTCCGCTCTCAGTCGGGAACACGCACACGCGGGTCGATCTGCGTTTTACTTTATGCTGCATGCGTGCTTTTAACTTTTCCACGCTTTCCACGACCGAAAGTAAAATCGCACGCAAATGCTGCGTGCTATCGGGGCGTCCCCCCTCTCCAGGGGAAGTGGTGGTTTAACTCGTTTATTGCCATTTTGCACCGCCCCGTCATCTGCTCCAGATATTATGCAATCGCGAGAAGTGACGTCTACGGAGTCTCCGTCGTTTAGCGCGCGTTATGATACAGAGGTAACGTTCGCGAGTGTTACGAGTGGGGAAGTGTGTCTCTGGGCGCGTGGAAGCGAAAGTGATGTCCGCCTCTTTTATGTCGGTTTGCTGTGTGCGTGTGTCGATGGTGAGCCGTTGTTTGTTGAAAAGATTACTACCGGTAGTAAAATGGCAGTTTTCAAGGCCGTTCGAATCGGAAGCCGTTCAACTGTCAGTCACCCGTCGTGCTGGTCCGTGTCCGGTCTTGGCCGTGGAGCTGGAGGGTCATACATCATTAATGAACTCGTTCGACTGGAAGCTGATGCGTGCAGATAACAACTTCTTATATGTTTTTTTTGCAACGTGGCGGTATAAACAGTTCAGATGGTTAGAATGTAAGCTTTTCTAATAGTTATCGTTAACTTCATCTGCATAATTTAATTTTAGATTTGAGTAATGGGTTTGTATATACAACCAATGTAAGAAACTGTTTGGTACATGTTTCCTATTCCTTTTCTACAACATAATCTCATCATTACCATCTGCAAACATAAGCCGCACGGCTACGCCTTTAATTGTTTAGCCACACCTCGTCACTTTTCTAATTTTCAGTAAATTCCAACAAAATCGATTCAATATTTGTTTTGTTTTTCGTCGTCGCATTTTGAACACAAATCGGCAATGTTTGTTCTTCCATACTTTCTTACCGAGGTTTTTCATTGACTTTACTACTTGTTGGCGAAGTGTATTAAAATGTATCTAGTACAATAGACCATGGTGTCACAAAAGCTGTTTGTTGTAGTGTACTCCCGGTCCATGGTTACACAGGCAGGACACGTTGTTGTTTACTTTTTCACCTCAATCATTCCATTTCAGCTCTACGGAGAAGGCAACGGATACCGAGGAAACTTAAATCACAGCCTAGCGTAGGCCAAGATTGACAGCTTCGGTTTGTGACGCCCAGCAGGGAGCGATTGTTTGCGCCCATTTTGTTCGGATGTAAGCGCCCGATGATAATGACGACCAGGCTGATCGGCACCTCCCTCCCTCTAACACTCGGTTGAGGTGAGGTTGAGTTTGAAGAAGAACAACGACAAATTACCATCGCACATGCATGGTTGGTTTGCACGAGCGACACAGAGCCCGCGATGATGTAATAACGATTGGTTACTGTTACATGTGTGAGTCTTGCAGAAAAAGAAACCAAACCCGTTAGGTGCGAGCCGGTTCGGGACCCGCCGGGACAAACCCCTTTTTCATTAGCGGCCCCGTCTAGGGAAGCGCATTTCAGTCAATAATCATCGACAATTGATTACACCCCGTTTCGGAACAACGGTATCGATTGTGCCGTTTGCTTTCAGGTATGTGGGTATTCGCTCTCCCATTCGGAAGTAGCTGTCGATTAGAAAGAGAGCTCGGTGATAAATTGAAAATTACCGTGAATTGAAAACCACCTCGCGGAGTTTCACAGCCTGCACCGGAAGCTAGGGTTAGCTGAAAGATTGTACTCCCGCTGGAAAGGTTGCACCAGGGAGGAACCGATCGTAAATGAAGGTTTGCATAAGGCTTTAGGCCTTTGTTCGGCACCTATCAAAAGTAGGGAGTGGATTTGTTTTCTTTTCGGTTGTTATGTAAAAGCTGCTAGAAAAGAGGTTTGAGCGACGAAGGTACTGTAAGGGATAAGGTAAGACAAGATCAAACGTCTGATCTTTGAACCCTATCATAAACGAGTTTGTCGTGAGCTGAAGTGCCATCGTCTTTGAGGCAGTGTTTGTTGGGAGGAACTCTTGAGGATGTTTCACTTTATGATGCTGTGATGAAAACACCACTGGCCGTTGTTGGTCGATTTTATAGCAGCCAAACTCGGCTGGAGCAGCGCTCCAGAGCCTTTAACCAATCAATGAGTGAAGTAACTGCTTCTCCGAGCAATACAAATCCAAAGCTGCTGAGAGCAAAAGATACAAGGTGGACAAGAGGTGTAATAAAGCGGTGGAAGACGTCTCCATCGATGGAGTGGACGTTGTTTCGAATGAAAAAACGAGCTGTCGGCGTGAGGTGATGATGACCTACAAATCTTGGCACCAATCTCATTCACAGCCCCCTGCTGGAAGACGGCACAACCCCGTACTGGTACGGTGAGAAAAGTAGCTAATGATGCACGTTACGCAATCAGCAATGGAGGTGTTATTAATTTCGAAATTGTCATCATGATCATCATCATGTTCCATAGGGTTGGTGACGATAGTGGCCGATTGCGATTGAAAAGTGGTAAGAGCTCTCATGAAACTGCTTAGATAGACGTTTAAAGCGCCTCGTTGTTGATTCGTTAGAGGTTCTTTCAGCTGCTGTACGGAGCTACTTTTGCAAAAAAGTTGGGTTGGCGGTCGATGAAGCGATTCATGGTACGCAAAGATAAAACGATGTTAATGAGGTGGAGGCCTTTGCATGCGAAACCAGTCGAGGAGATCTAGCTCACAGTTTGTGGCATGATTCCCACCAAATAAAACAATAGACAAATGTCGCATATTTAGCAACAATCATTCATGAATAGCATTAAAAAAGCTCTAAAATTAGCGGGAGATTTGTGGCTTCTTGTGCACTACATAAGACGACCTAATTTTCTTCACCGAGTACCGAGCCCTGTTATAATACTTTCTGCACTATAATGCTAATGATAATTGTGTTAAGCTTTCAGCATGATGATTGTTCGTTTGCATTCAGTTTCATTGGCATTCGGCCACTTGGACGAGGTTCATCAGTACCACCGAATGTTAGATGTAGCACAGATTTGACCAACGAGAGTTGTTTTGGACAGCCAAGGAAACTGGAGTAGAAGTTGGTGAAGGTTACCCTTAATGATTTTATCGTGCTTAATCGTGTTTATACTCAAACAAGGGTCGATGTTATGCAATCCAATCAATTTACTTATTTACGTCGTTCAGTGATTTTTTTTAAGTTTCTATTATGAAAGCAAAGGATTTGCAAAACCCAGAGTAAATTAAATGAAAGCCGACAACGTTACTTTCATCAACAGCATTTTAATATTAGCAATTTTCACACAAGAGAGATTCCATTTCAGTGAAACCTTTCTGGTTTTGGAAAACCACATCAATCATGGAAAACCGTCCAGTCGGAAGGGCGTTAAAATTCGTCGGTTTCGATTAAAGCGATTAGCCTAACCGCAAATTACTCACAGTACTCTGAACCGACTGGTCGCTTTTAACCCTACGTTTCTTATTATAAGGTTTTGCGGTTTTGCTTTTCTGTGTTCGATTATTTTCTGTACTGGTCATTTTGCTGGATAATCAAGAAAGTGTTTTGCTAATATAATGATTGGCAGTTTGTTGGTCCGTAAAGGAGTACGGATTTGTTCGGTGAATTATCTACAATATGTTTTACATTTATTCAACTAACAAGGATACTACTTTTTAAGTGAACGTAGTCTAAAACTCGTTAATCAAAAACCACGTAACGAGTTCCGGCAATCGAACAATTAACTGTCCTTCAAACCATTATTTACCAAGGTATCGTTTTGCATTTTTCGCGGGGTAGAGTCTCAAACAATGAGAAACTGTTAATAGTCGCTGTAAGAGTTAGCGCAGCTCTATACTTTTCTTGGATGTGGGTGTGTTTATGTCTAATTTATCCTCGCTCCGAGAACAAATGTCAAACGTCGATGCGGTGTGCCTTGCGCCGGTGAGTCAATACCATGCAATGGAGCCCAAAAACACTTTTCCTTTTTCCTCTAGCATCACCGGGTTTCGCGGGAGAAGTGGTACGGTAGGTCGTGGAAGTCTGCAGACAGACAGGCAGACAGACAATGGGCGTGTGTAGGGCAGAATGACTGATGGGGAGTCGTTCGTTTTTCTCGTGACCGGTCGTGTTTCACGTTTTACTCGAGATTTGTAAAACTCTTCCGAGACCGGGGGAAGTTGTTGGAATGGCGGTAAAGACCGGGACAGTGAAGGCTAGCGTGTCCATGACATGGCGACCTGCGGGACAAGAACTGTGTTTGTTAGGGATGAAGAGGAAGTAGTGAGTGCGAATACTCTGCATAGGCCGAAAGGAAGTTAGCTAAAATCGGTTTGTTTATGTTCTTCCGCTAACGCGTTAAAGATAAATTTTAATTTGTTTTTCCCATAATACAAAATGACTATCACCGACTCTATCCGGGAAATGGTTAAAGTAGAGTGTAGAGTGGCATTATTGTCAAGTTTATTTCCGTCGTTTAATCCGGCAAAATGATTTTGCTGATCGGTTCCACCATGGTCCGTCGTAGGAAAAAATAGTAGAAACACCATTTTCACTTTATGAAAAGTCCAACGGAGGGCCATTAAGGATGTAATAAAACTACTGATATATTTTTTTCTCGTGTCAACTTTTTTACTCTACGATATGTTTGCTTGAATGGGACGTGAAAAGTTTTTGCAAACCTAAACCAGGTGGGAAAATGGTTTGCCTACAAAAGCGTTAGTTTATTGCCGATCGCTTAATTTCCTGTTTATTGGCTTTGGGCGAGCGGATTATTTAATCCCTGCGCCTCCGCTCGGTTTTAACCATTCCTCTCCCGATAGCATCCTGAGGTAATCCATTCGCCTGCAGTCCGACCGATTCCACACCTGCATGCTGTTCACCTAGTTTCCTCCGGGAGGGTGATAAAATGTGGTACAACAAAAAACTTGTACTATAACGAGGGAGCCTTCCTGACTTTCCAGTCTCTTGCGCCGTGGCCTAGTGGGACTGGATGTAGTAGTACACGTAAGGTTTCCCTCGAAGCCACCCGATTAAGGTTGGCCTGGCCAGCCGATCTCTGCCCGGTTCGTTAGAGTTTGCTATTTCTTCCCGCCATCGAAATCCGGTATTAGCAGCGGATGCCTTTGCTTGGTTCCGATCGTACTTCGATCGAATCGGTCCGATGCGTCCCGCGCCAAACGGTGGTAAGAGGTTAGAAAGTTACGAGAGCATTACATTCCTGGCCGACTCTTGCCAGTCAGTACGTATGTGGAGGGAATGTTTGCACCCCCCACCCACCCACCGCAAGGCACATGCAGTTGTCAACGTGAAGCAGTGGAATCCAGCGGTCGGTTAAAGTCGTTAAATGGCAGTTTTCTCTATTTGCAGTAGGAAAATGCTGCCGCCTCACTCGAGATGGGTTGAATTTTCTTTCACTTTTTTCAGGACAGGTCTTTGCGGCGCTTTGCTTGCACTTCTTGCATGTTGCATAATCGGCGAAGAGAGCAAAATCAGTGCTTTCCGATGTGCTCTTATGGGAAGATCTGTGTGAGGAGTGAAAAACGGAACAAAAAGCGAATTTAAAAAAAACCCCACTTATGTGTTCCGCTCCGAAAATCATGCAAATAACAAAAGATTTCAACGAACGTTGTCGTGTGGCAGGCGACAAACCCGTACAATGGGAATATTTTGTTTCCTGGTTCCTTGCATTTGCATTCGCGAACTTAAATGTCACAGTTGCATATGGATTGGAAAAGGATTGTAAGTGTCGTGCAGTATTGGAGAATATCTTCTTTCGTCAGTTTTTCCTACGTTCTGCATGAATATTTCCCTCATGATCCAATCGATGATGATCCATCACGAATTACCGCATCGAAAGCACGATTTTATGCTCGATTCGTATCAAGATGTAGATGATGCCACTGGCTAGCCCTTTCATAAAAAGAGGAACACTCCCATCGAAATGCTACTCTTGTATGTTTTATCGATTCCAAGTCTGCGAGTGTGTGATAGAGAGAGAGAGAGAAATTAAAAATCCGTGCTCCACTTGTGTTGCAAGGAAGATGAAAAGGGCAAATAATGTAACATCGAAACCGGTTCCAGATGAAAACGAATCCGTGCCGTGATCTTTGACTGCCGCCGTCGGGCCATTACGGCGATTGAAGACATGTTGCTTTTGTACTCCGTGAAAGGAAATACCGTCGGAATGTTCGTTTCAATTCTTTACAATTTCGCTGAGTGAGTGTAGTTGAAATATTTTTTTCCGTTCATACATAATCGTCTCGGGCAGAAGTACTTTTTTTTTTAACCGCAAACAGTTGAAGGTGATATATTTTCCCGGGCAAAAGTCCTCTCGAGAAAACTGTAAGATTCACTGTACCACCCCTCATTAACAACCCCCTCACGGGGAGGAGGGAACCGTTTGTCGGTGATGCCTCTTCATTTTGTTCCGTTTTTCGCTCGGTGCATTGCATAAATTTTGTATCCGCCGATGATTGAATTGGGAGCTGGTGATTTTTCATTTTCGTTTTGTTGTTGCTTTGCCTCCTGAAGCTTTTTCCTTCGCCAGAGGATGTTACGGATGCTTTTGCCTTCAGCCGCCTCCGGAATACGTCGGAACACTCCGTTTGCAGTTCCCCCAAACCCCGTGTGCAACCATGCACCGCCGCCACGGTTTGGTTGTGGTCGTAGATCATTTGTTTTTGTTTACTTTTTTGTTGCCTCCACAAGTGATTATCGATGCTGACCAATTTCTTCCGTTCATGCGCTCGTCTCGGGTCGTACGGTTCGGGCATTTTGTAGTTACGAAACCATTAGACCAAAATTGAAAAATGTGGCTGGAGAGGAAAAAAAGCGGATAGGAACGGTTTATCGCTCGAAAGCGGATATTAAATGGTTCAAATATTAAGTTCCCAGGAGGCTGGAAAATGATCATTTGAGATTACGATGTATCAGTTGGTTTGTAATATGCTTTTTCAGAAGCTACTATTATACCGTACAGTCCATAGTTTGGTAAACGACTCTGTCACCAGTTTCCGGCCATTCGCATAAAAATACGAACCATTTACATTACAGGTTGCAAAGCTCCCCGGTGGGTTTGCACTATTCCCCTAGCTGTCTGACACATTCCCCTATATGATTGTAAAGTTCTCTCAACCGGTTGAAAATATCCCCTATACTTCTACTATGTTCTCTCTACTTATTGTAACATTCCATTATATGAATCGAAACCCTGCATGGTAATTGTTGCTACAGGGTTGTTTTTGACGCTGCAAATTTCTTATGCTACGCTGCATATAAATAAATGTCGCCGGTACCTTTTGCTTTTCCTTTTGCTCACCGTGGCATTGCGGCGAGGCAATGACAGTGAAAATGCATCAATCTCTCTCCCTCTCCCCCAGCGCTTTCCGGTGGATTATCGCTTTTCGTAATCATTATGCATGCAAGGTTCACACAAATCGAGAAATTGCACCGGAGGCTTCTGGCGTACCGGACCACCACCGAGAGGCTTGAGGGTAGTGTTCAAGTGAAATATGTTGGTTTTGTTGTACGAAAAACCAACCGAGAAAAAAAAACAGAGAAGAAAAACAAATATTGATTTTTAACAGCTTTCATACCGTGAACTAATGCTTTTCCTCATTTCTTTGCCCAACGGTAGGCTTGGTTGTTTTTTTTTGGCGTTGAGTGACAACTTCCATGTGCAAAGTAGTCGCACACCGCACGGTTGGCTGTAGTGCGTGCCTTCGAGGCAAGGCCAGTGTGAACAATATTGGCTTTTACGCCACGGCCGTCGTACGGGTTGTCACCAACTTATGCAATAGATCTGTTAGTGGTCGTGTGAGTTTTGTTTCATTAACCGATCACGGTCATGAAATTATTACGGCCACATCGTCGAGTTCAAATTGAAATGCTTAAGGTTATGGAAGTTTGAATGCCATGCAGGAATACCTCCTGATGATGCTGGTTCAAGGAACGTGTGCGTACTTGAACCGATTGTGTATTGGAACGGACGTGCGAAAGTGGCTCGCCGTCAAGGATAATAGTTGATGGTAACTTCGGTAACCTCAAGCGACTTTGCGAAGAGAAACTTCTACTTTCGTAAAGCTTTTAGCAGAGTGAAACTGATGGTCTCCCGGGGTCAAAGAGTCGGTAGAGTTAATGGGTTAGCTAAACGAATGTTTGGCTAGTAAAATGATCGCTTATTGTTATGTAGGAGTTTGTTTCAACTTTAATACTTCCTCACATTCTAAGTTATATAACATAAACTTATCACCAAAACTTCATATTTCTTTTGCCTTTCGAAATTTCTCCACAACTGATAGTTGTCTCGGTTGGCACGAATCGAAAACGAAATGTAACGAAACGCAAGATTAGTTCATTAGCGATGCTACTTTCTGCCGCGGAGGAGAACCTTCAGTGAAATTGAAACTGCATTCGTTTTACCTCGCGTTAAAGCAGAAACTCCGTTTCATTAGCAACATGAAACCGCTTGAATTGTATTTATATTTTTTCTTCTTGCGCACTCCACACTTCGCAATACGCCCTTTTTTTCTTGCTAACGTTAAATGGCAACATGCATTACACCCGGCGGGTTTAGTTGGCTCGTTTGCCACCCCAAACAAACATGCGCCAGCAACGTTGCAGAATGTTCGCAACAATTTTGCTTTCCAACCGGCATCATCTGCTTCGTTTTTTTTTTCACAGTGAAGTAGTTCGGTAGGCTTTCCCATCGATACCGAAGTATTGCGTCCGTTGGTGCCGTTGGTAATCACGTTCATTACCGGAGGCTACCGAATCCGCTCCAAGATGCCTTTGTACAATACACGGTGGGGGCGCCCGAAGAATCGATGGCGAAGCACATCGGCGAACGCACGTGTCCATCTTGCGCGATATGTTTTCGGTGGCATGGAAATCATTGCGAAAGTAGCAGCAGCTTGCAAACAGTTACCATCACACAAATCGGACACGAACGATGAGTTTTACTGGCTGGCAGCGAAGGTGTTTAAGAAGGCTAATCGTTTCTGACACGAAACTTGTGCAGCATTGCTTTTCGGTGGGGCTAGCAATCGACAGATGAAAGTAATTATGTCGAGATAGGCCGCATGGCTTGGCTTCGGCTTTGGGTGAAACAACATCTCGCCCGGTGTTGGCCTTAGATTTCGAAAGTGAAGTGAAAAGGTGGGCTTTTGTTTTCATCACCAAGCAGGCGAGGCATGCCGTATCAATGTCTGCCAATTACTGCTGATTGCTTGGCGCCCTCGAAACGGTTTCGCTCGTGCTTGATGTAGGCGTGAAAAACGTGCTCTATAAATGTAGTTTTCTTTCGCTCTGAAGCACTAGAATCCGACTACTCTATAACTGATGAAGGAAGAGCAGTTTCCGACTGAGAAAAATAGAACGCATTGCTTTCGGACTGTAAGTCATCTTTCTTTCTACAGTTTGAAAAAGAACCAAACTCCCTTAAGGGATGGGAAACACAACGGTCACTTGTGTGGGACAACGGTGGTGTTAATTTATGTTAATCAATTCTCCCTGCCTCCCTCCCGAATGCCGGAACCGAACATTTTACCGGCGCGGTGTACCGGTGGACATTGGGGCTCTAAAGTGTCCAACCGTTGGTGGTGACACCAGAATCAGTGGTACTTCACAAAGCCTTGAGTGTTTGTCATTCTCGCGTCCATTTTCAACGGTATTTACCGTAAGTGACACTAGGGAAGGGGATGTGTTGTGCCAAAGGAGGCAGATTTATGTACTTAACCATCCTACCGGGCTGTGCGACGCCTTGTGTCGGTGTTGTGCGACGAACCCTTGGGTCTTTGAACCATTATTTGTTCGTTTACGGACACACGTTTTTCTCCCAGAGGAAGAACGTTAGGTGTTTGAACCGTCGCCGGTGACATATCGATTTTTTTTCGCCAAGTCGAGTCAGTTGGGGGAAAAGAAATGCGCCTGCACTATGGGGCGAAGAAACCTACACAGGTTCTCTGTGCTGCGATGAGTCATTTAGTTGCAACGCCAACGTGGTCGCAGAACCGGGAATTACCGGTAGAATTACAGAAACGAAAGACATAAACATGTGGAGAAGCGACGAACCTTATTTTCCTTATTAATCATAACATCACATTTCTGTGTGGATTGCATCTTCTTCAGATCCGATACGAAGTTTGTTTTTTAATATTCAAAACATTATCATTTGTACGCAGCTTTTTTATTAATCTTCACATTATTTTTAATTTCATAGTTTATTTATTTGTTTATAAAGTTTATTTTTTTAGTTTGTCAATGGTGAAAAATCTTACCAATTGATTAATGAACATTAAACATTCAAAAGAGGCACCGGCTTTACCGCGCTGCGTTGCTGGTTTTTTTTCCTTCGAACCACTCTGTTGAAGCGGTATGAAGTTTTCTTCTACCGATGGTTCTGGTTGTATCCTTTCTTTTAATGCATTTCCCAAACTGGAGATTCACTGTTTCATACGTCTCCTCTGTATAGGCAACCGAGGCAACAGACAACTCGTTTTGTTTTTTGACCACTTTTCCGCTTTATAATCTTTTTGATTTATTGAACACTGTATATCACTTTGAAACCATGCAACGATCATTTGATACAGAGCAAGGTGGTTGGAGAAGTTTGGTTAAATGGAATCTGGTTGCTCATCCCAAGGCTAGAACAGTGCACTTTTGATTGAGGCTCCAGGAATCGTTACAGATACACAAATGTACACACGCACACAAATCACAGATATCAAAGGCATGTATATAACGTGCTTGCTTCGTACGTTCTGAACGGTACGATTGGGCTTGGATTAAATTTTCAATGACACTCTAATGACTTCTTCAGCTAGCATCCCTTGCTTCTTCCGTTCTGCGATGGTGTAGGTAACAACGACAGTACGCGGATGGTTGTGTGCTTGCCGTCCGTCGCCCAACCGTAGGTGTAGGAAAACCTGTTTAAGGATAACTCGTACCGACCGTGAGCCGCATTAGACGAGACGCGATGTACACCAAACAATGTTTGATTCTCGATGTTTAGTTTATTATTTTAGTATGCGCTTTTTGATTCGCTGAACTGTGTTCAACGATACGGTTGGTGAATCAATCGATGATAAAACGACTCCTTTTTAAGCTGGCTAGGAAACTGGTACGCGACGAGAGCGAGACTTCACCATCCGACAGACGACGAACCGTGCGCGATCGCTGCGAATGCGAGACTGAGAGTGCGATCGCTCCGAAAGGCAACCACAGCGATCGTTATACCACCGAGATCATTGCCGTTGGTGTAGCGACGTCATGGGCTGTCTGGAGATGGCTACGGCGTATTGTGAAAGACGAAACTTAAAGAGAAGGAGGGCCCGGTTTGAAAACAACCGACCGGGTACCGGTTTTGAAGACGTTGGGAGAGAATTGAACGGAATAGTAGGTTGTAAGAAGATGTTGAGAAAGAGTCTCACATAAAAAAAAGGTTGTTGGTAGGAGTCCTGAAGCAAACGGAGGAAAAAAGCAAGATATAAAGCCATAAACCCTGGAGATTCAAAGGAGAGGAAAAAAACTACTACGGCAATCCACCAAATAAAATAAAAACATAGGATCGGAAAGGGTAGCGGAAAGGAACAACAATCGGGAAACTATTGGGCATAAAGAGAGAAGAAGAAAATAGCTAGAGAGAAGTGAAGTAAACACGACGTATCCTTGCGCTGGAAACAATATTCCACCGGTAGCTGCAAAACATCGAAAGTGGGAAATCTCGCTTACATTATGTAACAGTGTAAAGTAGAACGGATTGCAATTTGAAAAGTGGAATTTTATTTGATTGGTACGTTTTGTTTTTTGCACTGTGCACATGCCCACTTCTTAAAATTCTACAAAATATTTTTTCAGTATATGAGTCAATCAATTTATAGGAAATGATTTAAAATGTTTAAAATTATTTCTTAATAACTACGAAATATCTTAAACCCGCTGGTTGGTTGTGAAGCGTCCATCAGTTGTTGGATATGAATGGCCGCTATCGCTATATTTCATTCATACCATACCACCTACTCGAAGCATCTGAATTACTCTGGCGTGAAATCGATTCGTCACCCTCGTGGACACCCGCTGTTTCCGTCGGGGCGGCAAGTTTCATCGAGGAAAGAAGAGGAACACATTCAATGTCATCCTTTAAACGTCCGTCAGGTCGTGGTCCGCTACGGGTAGACTTGCGCAGCTGGAAGCAAACCTGTCGCGCGTATCAATCTGACGCCATCGTTCGCCGTTTCGACTTCGGCCAATGTTGCCTCGTGAGTTGGGCTGGTCGGTGCAATATCGAGCTGGGAATCAAATTGATGAGGGTTTGTTTTTTTCATGGCGTTGCAAAAAAACATACGAGCCAGCAAGGGCCATAGTGTCTGCAGATTGATGGCACACCTTGTAGAGCGTCCTTGGTCAGACAAAGACAGTTGACGTTGATGAAGTGCAGTGGAGCGTTGAACTTGAAAAGTATCGATGGCCATCCGTTGGTCACTTGATAACGAGCTATACAAGAACGTCCGAAGCGATTTCCTTATCGTGTAGTAGCCGATGAGATCTTTTTGGGAATTTTAGATACATAAATTAATATTAATAGTTCCATAACTGTTTGTAGCACAGTTTGCACGTTTATTTCAAACTATTTTGTACGTTTTCCTTTTAAAATAGAATTGTTTGTAGCTTCAATTAATCTTCCTATTAATTTTTAGTTCAATTTAAAATTTCAAAATTTGTATTTCAATTGTTTTTATTTTGTGTTTTGAATATCTTTTCCAGCAATGTTAGTTCAGATAACATGCATAAAGAAAGCACTTTGCGAAGCGTTTCAACCGAGACGGACACCCTGAAAAAGCAGATGGCGACACTGAAGCGTATCAAAGACAACGCTTCCGCGGAGAATGGGTTCGTACCTTCACTAACGTAATATTTTAACTAGTGATGCACCTTCCGGAGCGGATCTCACAGTCCGCTCCAACTCCGGCTTCGTTGGTTAAGCATTCGTGCCCAAGCAACTTTTCCATTGTCGCATCTGATGGCAATATTGTAATATTTATTATGTTTTTCTTTCGTCGCATGGTTGCTCATGGGAACGTTTATTAGACGCCTCTCGAACGAGCTGACCGATGCCCTAGCCGAACTGACGGTAACAAAGCGAAAGCTCAAGGATTCCCAGCAGGAGGTGGAGAGAATGAAAACGCAACTTCGGGAGTATGTACAGGAAATGCAGCGCGCAGAGGAGCTGCTGTTTACGAAGGTAATTAAATTCTTGTTAAATGTTTAAATTTAAAAAAAAATGTGTTGTAAATAGAAATGCAATCAAACAAGGCTAAATGATACCTTATGGTTAAATTATGTTTTTATTTACTATTTTCATGTAAAGGAGCGAGAACGGGAAGAAATGCTTGAGCGATACAAATCCCTTTCGGAAGGAGTGAACGTGTTGGAGACGAGCAATCACACACTCGAGGCGGAAACAAGCGAAGCAAAGTGAGTACTTGGTTTTTCTTATTTGTTGTTGCAGTTTAGATCTGGAGATTTGATGGTAGTCATATCTTTGAATTTTTAAAGTTATCTTTAATGTATAGGATAATTAATTATTGATAGCTTAGCTTTGTATTAATTAAAGGTAGTTAGCTACGTATCAGTTGAATAGTTTAATTGAATTCATCAAATAAGAATCGGCTGTAGCGTACGTTAATTTAACAGAATTTTTAAACATTTCTAAACATTCAATCTTTACGGACATAGATGACCCAAACCGAGAGCAAAAGGGTAGTACATAATAAAACAGTATTATTGGACAGCCCCTTACTAGATGATAAATTTTTATCCCCGGTGTTTCTTGTGATCCTAAAAATGGTAAGGTCTGAGAACACTTGAGAATCTTGGAAGGTCATTTGGTATTGTCCATTTAATGCTTTGCTTCCTTTGTGACGACAGTGTTAGGACTGGACAGGTCTAAGACGCTTCTCTCTGTCCCATACAGAATTTTCAGAATGCATGAGAAGGGCCGTAATTAAGAAATTAACTTGAACTTTCAAACTTATCGCTTTTACGGCTGCTCCTCATGCCGCGTTGGTACTGTTCCGATGGACTGACTTCCCGTACTGTGGACGATTTCGGTTCTGCTGTGTGTTATGACGTAGGTATAGATACACATACCGTAGATAATTAGATTTTTATTGTAGTGGTGTTTTTGGCAGCGGGCCAGGTTTGATTAAGATTGTGTCGTAGGAAATGACCAACACGGGAGCATATGGCAAACAAAGTTTCATGATGTTTTTCGATTTTCCCCGCATTGTACGAAAATCAAAGAAAACTGCTCCAAGAGGCGGAAGATCGCATAACCAGCCTAGAGGAGCTGGTGAACATGCGGGAACATGACATCCGGGAGTGTGAGCGCCAGATGAATGAACTGTCTGCCAAATTGGCCGCGGCCGAGTCGGAAATAGAGTCGCTCCGGGACGAGAACCATGCGCTCGCGATGGATCTGGAGGCCACCAAGGAGTTATGCAGCAAGCTTGACCTGCAGAAGGATAGATTGAACGCCGAGCTGCAGGAACATTCGGACATTCGCGAGCAGCTGGCGCGGGAAAAGGGCACCCTGCAGAAGCAGCTTACGTTGACCCGAGTTGGAGACCGGGCGGCCGTCGACGGGCTGCAGGAGCTACTGACGGCCAGCCGGTCTGAACTCGAGCAGCAGCGCATAGCGATGGCACAGCTGAATCAGGAGACGCAGCAACTGCGCGGAGAAATAGAAACTCTCACGCAGCGCCTGACGGAGGAGCAAGATAAGGCGAGAAGCAGTGAAGCACTAGCGCGCGAGTACAGCGTGCAGCTACAGGAGCTGAGGCGGATGTTGACCGACAAACGGTTTGCGCAGATTCGTTCGCGAACGGCTGATTCAACCGAGCGCGAGGACTACGACGAAGATGACGATGGTAATAGGTACTCAACGATGTAGTGACACTGGCGTTTTGGTCAGATATTTTTAGTCGATATTTGCACGTTCCATTTTTTACTTTACATGCTTACACATTCGAAAACACAAAAAAATATGCCTAGAATTAGACGGTACTTAGCGGTGGCGAATAAAACGATATCTGATGAAGCGCACAAAAGTGTCTCGGAATCCCGATCCGTATCGACACATGAGACAAAACAATCTCAGACGGATACGTTCGGAGTAGTGAAGGGAAAGTCAGCTTTGCATCCGAAACATGACGTTCCCATCCAGCACCGTCTCCGTCGTGACCAAAGCACACAAAAGTTTGGTAAAAAATGGTTTCGCTGGTTTTCCGTTTTGCAGTCCTATTGCCAGCATACCAGTTCACATTCGTTCTGTTGATCGTTCTAGAGCAAGAAATTAGTGCTCCTCCTGGATGGAAGGTAACGAAATACAAACGACACGCTGCTGGTACGTCCTCTCATCGATCAGCCGCACAAAGTGAAGTTGAAAGTGAGTACGCCACGACGAGTGAGTCCTCTTCCGGGCGTGGCATGGTGTGGACTTCGTTTTCGTACGATGTTCCTGCGCAGGTGGGTGAGACTGGCAGGGTAAGAGACAATATTACACATCTTTCCGGTTAAACAAGTCAATTGCACATTTCTGGAGTGTTGAATGATTGTTTGTCGAGAGAAGGAAAGACCCGCTCGATGTTACTAATGCTGACAAAATTGACCCGGACATAGTGCCAGTCGCAAGCACATGAATCCAGTGTGTTCAGCCTACAAAGAGAAATGTGTCCCATTAGCTGCTGCAAATCGTTTTCCATTAATTACCATTGAACGTGCTGTAAAATTATTTGCCTTTCTCTCTTCCTCAAATACTATGAACCAATGAAAAGTTGAACGAACCAAATGAGGGAACATCAACTGCTTCCGGGGGCGCGCGGGATGGATTGAGCGGTGTCGTTAAGGGTAAAATAGATGACACCGGGTCAACGGTGATCGTCTACAGAACGGTCGACGGTGAACGGCTAGTTTTAAAGAACACCGACCAGAGTAGACCCAGTTTCAGCGGTACCCAGCGTCATCTGCCTCCACGCAAACCCGCGTCTCCCGAAAAGAACGATGCGCTCGACTCTCTAACGGTCCAGCAAGCGAACGCTCCCGGACGGGTGAGGATAATTGATGGACACACCGGTATGGATGCCAAATTCGATAGAGCTCCGACCGGTGCCTCGACGATGGCGAAAACCGAAGAAACTTGGGCTCACATTTTCCACCATCAGGCCGGAGGTAACCATAGGGTGCTGGGAATTCAACGGGTTCATTGAAAATTATCTAATTCTTTCGGGCGTTCCTGTAATGAGATGGTTTTCTTTTCTTTTTTATATAGAACCACTGAACAATGATGGGCTTAAGGTGGCCGTTCCGTTGCCAAATTCTGATGCGGCTACCGATTCGCAACCGTCCGGCAAGCGCAATTACCACTTGCGGTTTCATGTACAACTGCCCGCACCGAACAACAGTAGCGGGCATTCGAACCAGTAATCATGGCATGAATTTTCTTTTTTATACAGCTATTTTTCTTATTTAGTGTTATATACAACATGCATGATTTGCCAAATTGTTGTTTTAGAAAAATCTTTTAAACTATGCTTTTGGCAAATCTTGTTTTGTTTACCCTGGTTTGATTAATCACTTCATTTTGTATGTTGTAATATACTCGTTAAGTACTTTACATTTTATGAACATATTGATATAGGGTGTTCCGGTCTAATAACGATTTGAAAATAATTACACAAGCTTGTTTTTAGAGCCATGTTTTTCCTATTTGTTGTTCGGTCTTTTAATATCCTCTTCTACATTTCGAGCATGGTATTGGCAATTCCATTTCAGTCCAAGCCAAGGCACGAATTTTTGCTCATAAACATTTTGGATACTTTTCTCCAGTCTGTTTTTAATCTTTGTGATGGAAACTGCTGCTATGTTTTTGTAAATATGCCTTTGTCAGGGCTCAAATAGTTTCTATGGATTGGACTTTGGAACAGGATTCAGCTACTTGGGTATAAATTCCAGGTAAATATATGTCTTTGGCAACATTCTCTAACTAAAATATCCGCTGTCATTGTATCGGTTGTCACAAATGGATCCCAAACCATTGCATACTTGCTAATTTCTTGCCAATCTATTTATTGTTATTATTTATTGGCATCTTGAATAATTTGCCCAGTGATTATGCATTATCGTTATCGTAGAAGTATATCGTTTAATTTACGAGCTCTTAGTTTGACCGATGCGGATTGTTTTTCATTCGTTTTTTACTTTGCTTCTTGAAAGTCTTCAGTCTATTTTGTTCCTTTTTCTCCTTCGATAGTACTCTTGGAGATACTTTTTGGTCCCATCATCACGGAATCACCCTTTTTGCGTACGAGCGCTTTCACAAACTGTTGGTCAAACCATAGGGTTCGCAGGGTCAAATCTACACCTTCCATTTTTTGCCAACTTACTCACACATTTGAAATAGCGCACCATTAATGAACGATGCCTTTACACTGTTTTGAGGAAATGCTTCGCATTTTCGTGAAAACTTGATGCAGTTGAGACAGACTGATTTATAGCTTTGAATGTGTACCATAATACACAATGATAATCAGCTACAAACATGTCAATCGAATAAAACCAAAGGCACATCAAAATCGTGCTAATAATTTCTGGAAGACCCTAAACGTTCCTATACACATGACTTGTTTTTGGTTGTGCTAACTTAATGCAGTTTTATCACTTTGTTAAGCATCGTTATTGGTGTAATGGTGCGTAAATACATTTGATCTCGTTACAGATTGTGGGTTTGATGCATTATTATTATTCATCCTGTAGCAGCGATTACCTGTGTACCATACACGCGCAAAACGCTAGCTCATTTGTCCAATGAGGCTTAACCGAAAGTTGTCACGATTTGTGCTACGGGTCATTTGTTTGTCCCATTTACCTCGCACTCCCCGGCTATATATAAAGTCTGCAGCCGAAAAAGTGTGTCGTTTCAATCTACTTACATGATGTTTGGAAATTGGATAGTGCTCGTTGTGGGACTCAGCTGGATGATGCTGGTGGAAGCTTCCGTGCGCATCACCAACTACACAGACGAGTGGGATCCAAAGTATTTGGATGTAGACCTGCGTGTTCGCCGGCTGGATAAAACGACCTCGATCGACTTCGATCTGGATCTGAAGCAGGAGCTCGACAAGAACGTTGAGGTAAAGTGCATCGGTTGAACGTGCAGCCGGGATGTTTGCTAAACATTTCTTCGACTCTTCTCTTTCTCTGCAACCGTACAGTACGATGTGCGGTTGTGTAAGCGAACGGCAGGAAAATATCACCAGATGATGTACACCGGAAAGCAGCAACTATGCGGCAAGGATCTACGACGCTCGCGTAATCTGCTGGATCGGTACGTCGCTTCCGAGCTGGTGAAGCACTCGAACCTCACCACACGGTGCCCCATCCGGACTGGGCACTATGAGGTGCGCAATTTTGAAATCGACGATCGTCATCTGATGATGAGTGTGGTACCGTCCGGGGAGTTTCTGATCGAGGTGGGTGTGTACCATCGCGGGAAGGAGATCAAAATGAATCGCTGGTTTGTTACGGCTACGTAAATTGAGCAATTATTCTGGGCATATTAGAGCAAAGTCCGTTAATGAATGTTTTGTCAGTGAATGCTTCAGCTAACAGTTATTAATCGTACACCACGTCCTGATACTATAGAGCTTAAATTTACAGGTTATATTTCTCTTTTTTTTAAATAAAAAATTGATGGTTTTTTTTTCTATATTTCCAAGACTTTACGAATAGTACTTTTTAATCCATTTACGGTTTATTGTTGCTTTTCTTCGGAATAAATGCGTCGTGCACTAACCCACCGTTTCGATCCGCAAGATCGATGTTGTGGTACTTGAAGAAATCCCTAAGATCTTTGGTGGTACGGATCGCATCCGTATTATCTGGCTGAAAAGTTAACTGTTTACGGCAAAAAGGTATATGCCTACGATATACGCGTATATCTCCAGCTTATCAGCCGGACAAAATCCAGATTAAAACCCTCTACAAGATCTATCATAAAAGTTTCAAAGTTTAATAGCATGTTTTTCTGTTCCTCATACTGCATACCAGTATGGTACCAGTAGCATGCATACCAGTATGGTACGATTTACTCTCAATATCTGAAACTGTTTGATACATTTTATGTTGGGAATAGTCTCCTACTAGACATATACTTTCTTAAGCCGTCCATACCAAAAGGACCGGAACACAAATTCCTTACTTTTGGTGAAAAAGATATTCACGGTAAATCCGAAGCTAGTTTCCGGCAAATATGACGGAAGGCGTATGCTTTGCAATGTGTTGTTGGCGAAAAAATAACGTGTTTTCGGGATGGGGCACCGGGCCGGCATCGTACCGTGACGCCGAAGCTCTGAGTATACCAGCGATGAAATGCGATCAATGCTCGGTCGTAGCAGGAACTCACAGAAGTCAAATGTTCTGTTGTATATCCAGTTCTCCGAATCGCGCAATCGAACGAAGTACCCGGTGTTCATCTAGCATAGCAAAGGGGGATTAGTGAACGTTGACATGTGAAGGACTCGATAGGGAGAGTTTTTTTAATGGGGCTATTACCTTTACATTGCTGAATGGTTTGATGACCATCACGTCTAGATCCATGGAGAAATTCTGCACAGATCCGTACCGGTTGATGGTTACATTGGCTTGCATGTAGTTTTCATCCGTTTCTACATCAGCTTTTATCAGTATTGGCACAAGCTGGAAGATGCGAAAATGGTGTGAGCACTAGAAGACAAACCATGTTAAATATTACTTACCTTGGAAGAAAGGCCAGTCACACTTGTCGGTCTGTACAGTGTATTTAAAACGAACAGGATTATCTTAATATTTTTGAACAACTTCATCTTTAACAGCTTTTTAACAAAAATCTGTTTTGAGAGTTGATGTTAAAGGTGGTACATTCATTGAGCGGAATGGAGTTGTTAAGTGGAAGTTGGTATGGGACAAACAGAGAAATTGATCCCATTGAGGCTAAATTTTATACGTACACCATAGATTATTTGATTACCGACTCATTTAATTTCGTTGAATTACTCTTAGTAAAATATAATTAGACTTGAATACTTTCACATTTTAGATGTTATCCAATTTAATTGGTTGTACAAAAGCAGGAATATAGGATCGCTAACGTACGTTGAAAAGTATCAGTTACTAATAAAAATGTTCAAATCAAAGGGTGTTATTTCGGTAACACTATGGTGCACGTTGTCAGTAGGCTTTGTCACTTCAAAGGTAATTTGGGTGATTTGAGGACATTGGGAATTAAATTACTAAGCGACTTCTGTTTTACGATCGGTTATCCTTTTAAGCTTATTGTACAAATGTCACGAGTTGAAGTTATCAACCACAGGATGGACATAGTGAATGCTACGGCTAGCATCAGACGAATCGGAACGCGTGGAAACTACGTCGCCGATTTTACCGTTGCCGTGTTTAAACAACTTACCGATTTGCAGGTAAAGCTAATCCTCGATGAAGATGATCGAATGACAGGACTGTTTGATAGGTTTACTCTGAACGTAGGTTACCACCTCGTACTACATCCCCGCGTTCGATGGAAGCTTAGATAAACCCATCTACAACCGTACGGTCAACTTCTGTACGTACCTGAGACGGCCCGGAACCGATCGGATTCTGCAGATGATCTACGAAGATCTAAACCGGCGCGGAAATCTGCCAAAAAGTTGCCCCGTTCACCATCGGCACGTACTCGTTCAACACGAGCTTCGACAGCTTCCGATTGCCAGGGTTTCTGCCGGAGAGCAACTTTCGTTTCGATTTGAATTTTCACCAACGGCGTGAGCCTTACTTTGACTCTAACTGGTTCGGTATGTTACGAAAAGTGTCTACCTAAACTTACCATTGCTTGAAAATTATTTGAAAAAGGTGTATAATGAGAATATATAGCAAAATAAGTCTTTTTTTCATACGTCCATAAGAAATTTAGAAAAGGTTTAAAAGTATAGTTGTATAATTCCGATTCCGATTCATGAATCGCCGATTTTCTTCGTTTTTAACTTTCATGAATCGTTAAATGAGAGATCCATGAGTCCCAAAGATTCATTGACGTTAAGCAAAGTAGAAAAAATCGTAAGAGAGGCATTCCCTTTTTGTTTTGGTCGCTTGATCTACGTCAGTGAAAAAATCATGAAGATTCGTCAATGATTTATGAACATTTATTGAGGTTTCGAAAGATTCATTAATGTTTTAAGATTCTAATCGCAAAAGACTCATGAATCAATCTGAATGAATCTTAGGTATAGATTCATATGAATGACTAGCCTCTCAAGATTGTTTGCACTGTTTAAACGCGGCTGGCATCAACTCAAATTATGTATCATCCTTTCCATTATCGTGACACTTTTTCATGTTTTCATGTAACACAATTCGCTAATAACGGTGAGCAATTAATATAATAATCTGTTTTTGTATTGACTGATCTTTAGTCATCCTTAATGGAATGATACTTTGTCAGTGTCATCAATGGCAATTAGTAAAATGAGTTCAAGGAAAAACCATTATTTCAATACGATAGATTATAATATGATTCGAAAAAAAATTTTCACAGTATAGTATCGCACGTAGCCCGAATATGTCGTGCGCAAGAAAGCTCCTTGAGCTAGTTCCAATTGCCGCAAGAGTGTAAGTGTGGAACAACTACAAACATGCCAATTGCTAGGCGAAAATAATTCATCTGCGATCACCATACCGTTACGTGGTCGATTTTCTACTCCAAAATGGAAAAGCTTAAATCCCTAGAAGAAGTATTTACTGCGAGTTGTCATTAATTTCATAGGTCCAGACCGTGTTCTGCATTTCAAAGCAGACCAGTTGTTGTCCAGTCCATGCTGGTAGTTATAGCTTCAACTTTAGTTTCTTGATCTTCCGTCTACCGACATTTCTTCCAGATTCGTCGTTCTGGCTCGAGAACTTCTATTGAGCTCCGTTATGGTTATGAGCCTTACCATTAAATTGTATGGCAACATGCGTAATATTGAGTTACGTTGAGTGTCTTCGTATAAAAATAAAATGAACGTAATCAACTTTCATTGTGAAGAATGTAACGTGGACATAAAATAGGGATTCTCGTCTTGTTGAGATATCCAATTACAGCCAAGATACGGCCGTTAACATTTCGTCTGTATTAATGATGAGAAAATTAACTTTCCGGTGAACGTGACGTGAAAAGTTTTTAAACAAGACCGTAGTTATGGCCAAAGAGAACCGTTACGCCTAAGAAAGCAAACGACATATACAAAACAGTAGTTCTTATGAAGCAGCCAGGGAGATACACAGTTTATTTCCCAGAACGATGGTAGTAAGTTTTCTGTAAAGTCATTATTCTGTTTCTTCAATGCTGTTATCAAAGGTATTTATACCTTTTTTAATGCACCTACAATCTGGACGCGAAGATACTGATCCTTGCCCGGTATGTAGCCTACTATTGTGGCCAGGAAGTCCGCCTCCGAGAGAAAGGATGGCAGCTGAATTTGCCGCAGCGAGATGTTGGAGAACACGTACCAATTGGGCATAATCGGACATCTAGATGGAATGCGCCCGAAACGGCGCACTTCGTTGTAGACGAGCGACATTATGTGATACTTGGACGGCTGACGTAAGAAATCGCAGAAGTCGGCCCTGCTGTTGTAGATGGGAGCGTGCAGGCGGCCCTTCTTCGCGATGATCGAAAATGTGGCGTGTATCTGAGAAGTTGAGATGGTTAAAACTTACTGGTATCCAACTATCAGAGAGGTAAAGTACATACCCAAGCTTCGGTGACTGGTTTTACCGGAAATAAGCCGAATCCAACCAAAGGAGAATCTTTACGATCCTTCGTGTTGTAGAACTGGATCGAACCATTCAGCAACTTTGGATTGAATGTTGAGTTGTAGCTGTAAAGTACTGGAACTATTTTCCCGGTAGTTCGGGATGCCCAAAGCGGCACCAGAGTCACCATCAGTAATTGTACTGCAGCAAAGTGTTGCATTGTTGAAGACACAATAGTGATTCTTTATCCGCTGTGTTGGGTTTTTACTACTGTTCATTTCTATCAATCCAACAATCGTTAAAAACTGTATTTAATGTAGCAGCAAATTATCACAAAAAAATTTAATATCCTGCTTTCGATTTAGATTTTATTTAATTATAAAGTACAAATTAAAAGATATAGTCACCAGCAAAATGATTCAAGTATGTGGTTCAAATCAAATAGTAATTTATATGAGCTAGGATATTACATATCAATGACGTTTTTTGCAAGTCATGATGATGATGATGATCATGATTAGCAAATTAGCTTAGCAATTTAGCTGCTTTATAGCTCAGCTTTATTTTCACATTTTCACAAATACAAATACAAATACAAATACAATACTTACAAAACTGTACTGTACTTACATACTGTATTTCACTAATAAGGCGTGAGATTGTTCCATTTCAATCCAGTCGAATATAATTTCTTTGTTATGTGTATGTTACCATTTATTGTTGTCGTACAATATGTTTGTCGCTGACGGAAACCCCAGCATCAGCAGTTTACATTTAGTGGGTCACCGCAGCCAACCGCCGATCGTACGATCGGAACGGTTTGGCTGCGTAGCACCATCAGCAGTTTACATTTAGTGGGTCACCGCAGCCAACCGCCGATCGTACGATTGGAACGGTTTGGCTGCGCAGCACCATCAGCAGTTTACCTTTAGTGGGTCACGATAGCCATCCGCCCGATCGAACGATCGGAACGGTTTGGCTGCGTTGCACCTTTCGTAATAATAATAACATCGCTGCCGCATGTTGACGAGGTCGCGGCTTAAACATAAAAAGTGTTAAACATAGCTATAAGAATTTAGATATATAAGCACATCATAGGGTTTAATAAAGTCAGTGTCTACCACACAGTGGTAAACAGTTCGTTCGATTCTTCCCGTCGCTCCGGAGTCTACTCCGTGTGGGACAATGTTTCTATAAAATTAAACTTTGATTTAGACCAATCACACTGGCTTTGAACTGTATTTCAGTTTCTAAACCACTGTGAAGAAAAAGGATTGCCTTGTATTAACAACACTTTGTTTTTTGTTGTGTGATTTTGTTGTTCTCGACAAGTTCAACACATTCACTTGTCGATTTTTCGTATTTCCATTTTTGTTTCAAACCGAAATTTTTTTAAGTCGACCGTGCCATCGGCTTCTGAAAACACTATACCGACCCTCCCAGAAATTGATCTGCAATTGAAAATTTGTCTGCGGAAGAAACGAAGGAAGTGTTACATGGTTCAGACTCATGTTTCTTAGGGAAATGGCGGTCGGTTCGACTGGGCAAGACGCCGGCATCCGTGGCTTGGCGTAGCGTTTTATATCGTCGAAGACCATCTTCACCATACGCTCGGTTGGTCGCTTCAGGAACACACAAAAATCGATCTTCCGGTTGTAGAGGATATTGTCGACCTGGCCAGTTCGAACGGTGTATACAGCTTGTAACTTGGGCGATAGGCAAATGAGACGTATTTAGATTGAATACATCCGAATGGAAACATATGAACGGAAAATGCTAGACGAATACCTTCAAATTGCTGAGCGTTTGGTGTGTCGTGATGATTAAATCGAATGAAAAATATGGCGCTGTGGTATAACGTCTGATTATGTTAGTGGTGTTTACAAACTGCGGATCTTCATCGATATCCGCGCGTACCAGAACAACAATCATCTAGAAAAAAATAGCAGACGAAGCAATTTACAAAATTGTGTATCGTGGATGTGTAGAATGAACATACCTTCTCAGCTGCAGCAGCCATCAGCACTAAATGGGAAAGAATAGTAACGAGAAGCATAACACGCTTCATGGTTAGTGGATTTGCGATGGCCACGTCCATATCTTTGCAATGAAAATGTAAGATTGAAAGAATTTCTCAAATTTTTAGTATTCGTTTTGGGCAAAATAAAAAAAAAATCAAACGTGTTACCTAGACTTCGTATATCCAATAATCTCTTAGATAAACCATCTCACACACCGACTGTGTAATTATAAAGTATTTAAAAATCACAAAAAAGAGATAGTTAACTCATTTTTGTAGATATAGTACAGTATGTCCCATAAAAAAAATGCGAAATTTTTCAATGCTTATTTTTGGATAGCTTTGAACGTTATTTGTACCGTGGTAATGTGTGTGTTTAATCATCTGACAGTTTACTATGTGATGATGTAATCAAAATGAGAATAATGTACTTTAAGGAGATTGTGATTAGTTTGCTGCTCGCCCAAAAGCTCGTAGAACAAAATGTGCCGATTGCAAGATGCCATCTGGCTACCGTTTACCGTATCCAACGATCGTTCCTTGATGGACCACATCCCCAGAAGCCAGGAAGTGGCCATCCACGATCCGCTCGCACGCCGAATGTCATCAGTTCAATGAGAGGTTAGGTGAGGTAAAATCGTAGCAGATCGATTCGGAAATTGGCAAAGGAAGCCGATATTTCAAAATCTACCATTCATCGATTGATCAAAAATGACATGAAAAGTTCGTCGTGAGTCAGAGCCAACCGTCATCTTGCACCAGATCGATTCAAACAACTACGGCGGGAGTTCTCGACACGTTTGGTGTCAACATTAAAATAAAAGAATACCGTCATCGTATTCTCTGGTGAAAAAATGTTCATCGTCAATTCCGTATCTAACACACGTTCAGAGAGGTTTATATCATAGAAGAAGATTGAAGATGTTCCAAAGAATCTGAAAAACAAGTTTACAACCAAACATTCGGCCGGAGTCATAGATTTTGGGGCAGTTGCTTCCAATAACTTGAAAATGCCTCCATCATTTATCAAAGCTGAATTAAAATTTAATACCGAGGTCAATATGAACATTCTGAAGGACCACGTTGAAAACCAACTTTGGAACACAAAAACACATCATATTCTAATTGGTATACGGTAATAGTACCGTAACGTGCCTCAAAAGAGGACTCAAGTGTTACTGAAGAAAAACGTGGAAATTTGCTCAACTGCATTTGGCCTCCCACCAGCCCGGACTTGAATCCTTTGGATTAAACAACATGGCCACATGTTCAGGTTAAGGCCTGTAAACGTCCTAGCCTAATTGTTGGATCCCTGACAGCTTCAATTACCAAGGCATAGATCTCGAAAACTGTGTCATACATTGCGAAGCTATGCTCTCGATTCTGGCCCCGTCTGGAGAAGGTGATCGAGAAAAATGGTAGAATTATTTAGTAATGTAATAATTAAAGGCTTAAAAAACGCGAATATGGCATCAAATAAAGTAGCCGAAAGAAGCGCGCTATAACTATTACAGAAATTATAAAGATGTAAGAAATAGTAAAGATGTTCGGACAAGGAAAGAGTTATGCAGGAATAGCCTGGCAAATAAAACGACCACAATCAACAGTGCGGACCATTATCCAAAGTAAAGATAATCTGTTGAATTCTAAGAATGGAGTATGGCCATTCGGAAACGATGAGATAATAGAAGAAATAGAACACTTATTTGGGATTTGAATAGAAGATATGTTAAATAAGCGGTTTCCTCTCAGTGTCAACTCTTTCAATATGAAGTATAAACGATATGGCAGAGGAAATCCGCAGTACGCTAAAACTCGATATACGCTATAGTGTTCGGTCCCAAACATTAATTACCGTACTGCGGGGACCTACTGTATTTTAACTTTTTTTTTAGTATTGCTTTCAAAACAAAAATTGTGAGAAATTGTGATTTTTTGAGTTTGGATGTAATCAGCGATGCGTTCAGCGATGTGATTCTGCTTAATTTTTCTCCATATTACTGCTGCAAGGGATAAAAATTTCAACAAAAATTTGTTTAGATCTGGTCCATTAAATAAGTGGCATGGCTTCAAGTTTATTTAGTTGATTTTTCCATGGTGTTTTGGAAGATATTTGTTAAATTTGTTGGAAGATAAAGATATTCGTTTGTGTTTGATTGTGTTTGTCCAAGTTGGAATCTCAGATTTATTTATTTTTTATTTTCTTAGAATCAGTTGAAGACAGTGTCTTAACACGTTCCGTACCGCGTCACCCAAATATGGGTGACAGCAGTTTTAGTACAAAAATGTTTTTGACCCATAAATAAATGAAAATAGAACATAAAAATTATTATAATATTTTATATAAATTTTTGGGAAGCTAAGTTTTTGCTTGGCCTTCGAAAACAATCGGTTTAACAAATATTATAAACAAATTGTAATTTGAAAAATTGTACTAAAAATTGTGCTAAACGCTTGGTACGGAACGTGTTAATCTCAAGTGTTTGTTTGTTTGGTGAAATAGTTTTATTATTTTCAGACATGGATTTAGACGAAAAGATTGCTTTATACTTTTCGGACCACTTCTCAAAACTGCTAAATATTTACACTGTGTCTACATGTTCACACTGTAGGGGTTTATCTCCCATTTATTAGTGAATTACCATTGTATACATTTGTATGCATATTTTATATGCAATTTAAATAAATATTATTCAATCCCGTTTTTATTTCACCCAAAGGGGATCCTTTTCCCATGAAGCAAAAATAGTGCATTTTGGTGTATTTTACGCCTTTCGGCATTTAACAACGCTCCTTACGGGTGCATTTTACTTTCTTTACCCTTCCGTACCAATGTGAGTCGAGAACGTGTTCTCTTCCCGCTTCAGCGTATCCGACCACGTCGAGAATGAAGCCGGTTTCGATAAAGAACGAGGGCAATCGCATTTGGCGCAGTGAGATACCGCGGAAACTGTACGATTTGACCGGAATCGGGCACCCGGTCGGCATGTTTCCGTGTCGTTTTACTTCCTTGTATATGATTTGCGCCAATTTGTACTGTCCAGGGTTGCGGAGGAAACTACAGAAATCGATGGAACGATTGTACAGCGGGGTTCGCAGAGCACCCGAAGTGGTATTGAGCCACAGACTCATTTTGACCTTGAGGAAAGATAAAGTAACCAACTGTAGAAGTAGAAAATGGTAATACATACATTCGTCCTGTATATTTCACATACCAAAGGGCTTTCGATCTGTCGGGCTACAGCAAGCTCCAAGTCCATCAGGTGCTCGACCGAAGTGGTATGAATCTTAACCGTAGTGTTAATGTACTTGGGATTATCTATACACTGACCGTTCTCCACAATAGGAACAATCTTATACCCGCCTTTAGGCCACACTGAACCTGTTATACTTAATAACAAGATTATTTGAAGACATCTACGATCAAGCGTTGCCATCGTGTCAAGAATGAAACTCGACGTGATTCAACGTGATTCTTTCAACGTATATTTGTGGCGGATTGCAGTAAAAGACGAATAATAAATAATTAATTTTTCACATGTGAATCTTTGAAACAATACCAACCGTATGGAAAGAGCGTCTCAACAACTTTGATAGGAATTATTCGTAACAAAATTAAAGTGAAAATATATAATAGGGCCTAATACTAAGGACTAGTACATATAATTGCACTATAATTGCTAAAATAGATGACTCCTATAATTGCTTGGATTTTGCATTGGTGAGGGTAGGAAATTTAATTTTAAATAAAGTTCATTTTAGTTGTTTTTTTTTGTTGACCGTTATGGAACGAAGCTCATGATTTTCAAACTAGTTTTAGGTAGTATATCTTATATTCATTATTTTAATTTTTCGCTTTATGTTTGCACTATTTTTTTATTTTTCATGTTGAAGTCCTCGTTGATACCCTACAACTCGTCAGGACCGGATCATTTTGGTCGGGATCAACCATCTCAAAAATATCTTCAATCATATTTTGTACCATCGCTGAAGGTACCAAGGTGGTAAGTAAAGTAAACGGACAGACTAGTGTTTAACATTTATTTTATTTGATTAAATAATATTACATTACTTCAGCAGAATTCCGAACATGTACTTCTTCTTGGCGTAACGACCTCTTGGTCATGCCTGCCCGTAAAGGGCTTACGAGACTTTTTACCCTATGTGTACGTGGATAGTCAGTCCTCTCGTACAGGGGAGGGTCCGGTCTCGGTTGGGATTCGAACCCACGCCGTCGAGGTTGTGAGCCCCGGCGCTCATGGGCCGATTTTTCTAACCGGCGCTACCGCTCGGCTGTCGCGGACCGAACATGTACTACAAGAGGTAAAATTCGTGGGTTATTATCGCTAATATGATTCAAAGCTTGTTGGCGTGGGTGGCCTAGCATGGCGTTGTATATCAACGAATAAACGAGTAATAAAGCGATTATAATTGAATGCTATTGTGTAAATGAGACCTTTCTAGAAATAAATATAAAGTTATTAAAAGCATAACACAGCTCATAGTCGGCAAAGCGTTGTCTACGTCTTGTGCTAAGATACATTGGTAAGAGGATGAAAGCTTTTCTTCACTGGTAACATCTCGTATGAATCCTTTTAACGCAATATTTTAGTAGGTTGAATTAATAAAACCAAGCAATTGAAGCGCCATCCAATGGTACTTGGACATAGACTGAACTACTATTAGCATTTTGTAGTTGTCTATATCGCCCTAGACAGCAAGTAGCAAGAATGGGTCGAAGCTAACAATAATTTCGTTTTAATTGTGTATTTTTGATGTTCGGCCAACCATGTTATCTCTGTTATTAATTGTGCCATATTAAAACACGTTCAAACACATATTGGCGCAACCCAAACTAACACGATTGCATCCATTGCGATAGTTTACTCTATCTCTTGCACTAAGCAATTGTTTCTATTCGTTGAACTAATTAATAACTGAGTGTATCAGTATTATTGATAATTTCATAGCAATTGGCAGTGTGTTGAAGGTTAAAATGAATTACATTTTCTATCCTGAACTTTTTATTACGAAATAACGGTATGAAATGGTAAAATTTTACATCTTACCTGGGTAAATTACAAAGCAACGCAGCTTATTGCTAATACAGCCATAATTTTCTTGATTGTTTCAACCATGTGAATTTGAAAAGTCTTAGAATTTCTCAGTATATCATGGTTCACATGGAATACATACGAAACATCCAAAATTAGTATTAGTTGATAAGCTTTTTTATTTTTTCGTTTGAATTTCGAAAACCGATAATTCTTTTTTTTTATACGAAAGGGGTTGAAAGTAGACCTTATTTAAAATATATATAAACCATGATTTTTATTTTATATATAAAGTTACAAATACATATATTATGGGATCAGTGGTGGTAAAAAGTGTTAATTATTGTTTAAAGAATGTAACTGCAGTCTGCAGAGTACTTTTACGAACAGCGCTCGCTGTCAGAGCATTTGATCTTTTTGACTGTTCCAAACCAGCGCGAGTCAAAGGTGCGTTCCTTCTCAACACCGACGTTGACGTCGAGTATGAAGTCCGTCTCCACGAAGAACGGTGGCAGTCGCATGTGGTTCAGCGAGACACCACGAAACTGGTAGAGATTGACCGGAATCGGGCACCTAGTTGGCATGTTGCCGCGCTGTTTCATCTCTCGATGAACAATTTGCCCCAGCCGATGTACACCCGGGTTGCGGAGAAAGTGGCAGAAATCGACCGTACGATTGTACAGCGGAGTCCGCAATACGCCCGAGCCAACGTCCACCCACAAGCCGATGTTGATCTACGGAAAAAGACCGTGCATAGGCGAGGATCGTAAAGGTGGTACGGGCTGGTTGATAACTTACCCAAGGCTCGACAAGAGTTTTAGTTAGCGAAAATCCAACGTCGATACGATTGACAGTTGCGGTGGTATAAATGTTGATGGTACTGTTTAGGTACTCGAGATTATCCTTGTAATTTACACTTTGTAAAAATGGAACCAACTTGTGACCACCGTTGCTCGGTTTTGTTCCAAAAATGGCCAGCATAAAGATAGACAGGAGAACTGCCCGATGAAATGCTATCATCGAGTGTGTTGATGGGAAAAGACGCATTCCAACTGAATAAAACACGTTAATGAAATGCTATCAGAAGACCTTCTAGTGGTGTACACCCTCTCCCACTTTTCATTACAATGGCTGCACACAATTATTGTTGCCAACTGTGTGGAACGTATTAAAATGGGAAGCGAAAATGAAATGTAAAAAAATGGTTCTGGTTTGTCATATAACACATTTTAGATGTAAGCCATGATTAGCTCATGATCTACCTTGTGGACAGTGACAGCCACTAAAATATACACACTACATCTACCATAAAATTTGCATTTTTGCTACATCTACCATAAAAAAAGCATTTAAATTTGGAATTAACTACAATGTAGCTCAATGTTATTTCATTTAAATGTGTTTTAATTGACTTATTTCATGAAATCTCATCAATTACTTTGGAAGAGAATCTATTATTTAATTTTACGTAAAGAAAATTGACAAATAAATAACTTTTCAGTCGTTTTAGAATTGAAAAGACTTTTTTTTAAATATTATGGAAAAAGAAAGAACTAATGTAATTCTAAGCATCATTTCTATTGTTTGAGAAGTGTACGATCTTCTTCTTCTTGGCTTAACGATCTCTTGGTCATATGCCTGCCAGGGCTTACGAGACTTGTTTCCCTGTTGTACACGTGGATGATAGTCATCAAAGTCCTCTCCGTACAGGGGAGGATCCGGTCTCGGTTGGGATCGAACCCGCGCCGTCGAGGTGGTGAGCCCCGACACGCTCATGGGCCGATTTTCTTTCTAATTTCTTGTACAAAACGACATATTAAAATTATAATGTGTGTGTGTGTGCCCGGTGTATTGTGGCCAGCGTTGTAGTATGTCCGTGCCGGAATTCTTCAGAAATCCCGCATTTTAGTACAACCTGTTCGGAAAATATTAATTTTGGAGCTTTAATTTATTACGAAATGAGAAGGTCTATCGTTTAAACACTTCGCCGAGGATCAAAGAAAATTTCATAGAAGAACAAATATCTCCATTGTATTTATTTCGTCGTAGAGCTAGAATTTTATCACACTACTTCCACTATTGGTACTAGTACCACTATAGGAGCACTTACCCTATATGTCCATTAGATTCTCAAACTATTTTGAGAATGTTTCACTTTTTTAGTGAAATCATGAAACTGATCACTCAAATATACTCAAATATTATCTAAACTCAGTTCTCATAGGTCAGTTGCATCATATTCAACATTTTCATCGTCACGCATTTGATAAGGCAAGCAACTGTTGGGAAAAATAATTCTTGCATTGAAATGTGGAAAAAAAAAGATGAGCAAAAGGTACAGGGCCTCCGACAGTTCAGGGCCCCAAGCCGCTGCTCGGTTTGCTTACTCTACGATCCGTCTCTGGTACTCCAAAACTTTTTCTACCGTTTGTCGAAATTTTACAAAAATTGTCATCATATTGCAGCTTTGTCGCATTTTTATGCATCCTTTGATCTTGTTTTGCAGTTTTTCATTACTTATTTTCTAACTTTGACCTTAAACAGGAACTCTTTTCAATCGACCGTACCACTGGCTTGCAAAAAAATTGTGTGTACCTTCCCAGAAATTAACTTGAAACTCAAAGTCGGTTTGCGGCAGAAACGCAGGCAGCTTAACATTGTGTAGACTAACGTTAATGAACAGGACTTGTCTCGGTTGGATGGGGCACGATGTGGGTAGCGTAGATTTCGTCTGCCGTTTGATGTCGTCGTAGATCATCTTGATAATACGCTCGGATGGACGTTTAAGGAATGCGCAGAAGTTAATATTTCGATTGTAGAGCACATTGTTTACCGTCCCTGTTCGTACGCTGTATAGTACATGGAGCTAGCGTAGGGGAAGTAAATTTGAAGAATTTTAAAAAACGTTCACTGCTTACTTACGGTATTCTAAACGTTAAAAAAAACCGGTACCTTCACATCGTTAACTTTTTCCACTAAATTTATGGTGAAGTCTAGTAAAAAATATGGAGATCTACTATAACGCCTGATTACGTGGGTTGTGTTGAGATACTTTGGGTCTTCTTTGATATGTGCATTACGTACAATAACGACCATCTAGAAGTGGAAAGACAGATGACATTGTAGAATGATATTTCGCACATTTGTTACAAAATATTTAAAAATCACTTTTTCAGGCGCGGTGATCAACGGCACTACAAGGAAAATTATAAATAAGCACAAGGCAGCACGATTCATGGTTGCTTCTGGTCGACTACCTTATGGCGCGGGAATGTGAAATCGAGTTGGGATGAAGCCAAAAGGAGTGCGACATTGTATCAGTCATTTAGATAACATATAATTTTGCGCGCGCTAAACTACTTTTGAGTGTTATTGAACCATAAAATAAATTATCTCCTGATTGAAATCTGACCGGTGATTACACTCCTGCATGCTAGCTGAATTTTACACACCTAAAAACATACTTATCGGAAAACTTTCTTATTGCTCAACGTTAACTAAAAATTGGTTCATAATAATTGAAATGAATTCAATATTTTTGATTCATTCCAATCTTTTAAACGGCATATGCTTTCTCAATTGAGAAAAAGGAAGATTAAAGTGCTTTCTTTACTAATGTTGAATGGCCCAACATTTTACATTTATAAAAATCTCGCTAGCGCGAGGAAACACCACGCCACGGGTGTCGGATCGAATCGCGAGTCTGCCACCCTCCGGTATTACGAACGGCTGACCACCGATCTTTATAACAAATACCGTCTTTCGGTCGCAGTAACTCTCGTTGTCGTTGAGTAAATACACCAATGTTATAATACACGATATACCAATTATCGCATACGATAAGTTTCCCGTTTCTGTTTTTCTTTCGGAACAGTTCTATTCTTTACGGCATTTTAAAATTTGTTGAATATTATATAGATTGCTTTTGATATTTTTAAGGAACTCCTGGCTCAAGAGTCAATTACTAATTTTATAGAGTAATTTTATTAGAAATAAAGAAGGATTTATTTCATACGATTTTCATACAGATAATCAATCTATTAGTTGTTTTTCTTTTTTTTAATTTACCACTCCCTGTCTCGTTTGTAGATTTTTATAAGAACCTTTTCGAATCCAAAAAATAAAAGAAGCAAGCTTTCATCTAACTCAAACGCGTCGCGTTGAACTATGCACGTATTTTCTTCAAACCACCATACCAGCGGCTCTCTAGCATCGGTTCCTGTCGGAGTCCGGTGTAAAAATTAACGGTGGTAAGAAAGTTCGTCTCTGGAAAGAAGGACGGTATTGGCAAGGTAGCTGGTAAAAATCGTAGAACCGATCGCTGATCTTTGCAGATGGGGCAACGGATGGGAAGTTTGCTAGTCCGGTTGATAGTGGTGTAAAACATTTTCATCATCCTATCCATGTTTGGACGTCGGAGAAACTGGCAATATTCCATCGAGCGGGAGAAGATTTTGTTCTGAATTGTTCCGTTCAGTGCGCGCACCGTATAATCTACGAGCATCTGTATAAAGTGTTAAGGAATGTGTTACAAAGCAATATGCACCCATAAATTCATCACACAGAATACAATACCCGCATATCGTTTACATCACGCATTGCGACCATGGAAAACACATAGGATTTGTTATAGCTGCGTTCATCACCGGTTATTTCGAACGAGACGTTCACAAACTTGATGTTGAAATTCCAATCTACCTTCGAAACCACTGGAAAGAGCTGCAAACTTATTTTAATCAGAACACGTCCTTATCCAATAAGGCTGTTAACCTTACCGGTGCCAGATTCGCTTCAACAAGAGACAACTGATACCCGGTAAAAACAATGGCAATGAACATTTTATAGGAATACATTGCACGTATCGAATGATCGGTGTTAGCACTGATACTTGTTACTATTTATTTGATGCTGCTGCATTATAAATTGCACAAATTTTAGTCCTTTCGGCCTTAACGATTGTTTCAGATGATCAAGAACAGTTTGTGCGTAATTAAAATAAATATCCTAACAAATTACTAAATAGTATGTTCTCTTGTTTTCAAAATCATGATCACATCAGAATAATTAGTTACTAATGTCAACAAATATAAGGTCGTTGCTTTTTTTTTTTGTTTATTATTTAAGATTAATCTGCTTTGATATTCATTCTCTTTGACAAAAGGCATGCTACGTTTACGGAAAAAGTCACAATTTGAAATTTTGACATTTGATAAATTCTTTTGTTGGATGTTTCAGGTGAACGTGTGTAGAGTTTGTTTTTTCAGTGCCATTTATTTTACATCAACATATTGTATCATTGCACAGTCATAATATTTGTTTTTGTAAAGCAGCAACTTAGTCTTCCTTTACATCAAACCAATATATGTTAGCAGTTGCTGTCTTTCATTCGTTGGTTTCGACAATTTTCTTCAATCGCCCAAACCAACGTCCTTCGTAAATATTTACGTTAACTTGTTTGCTGACTGTCCAAGCATTGATCACCATCTGGAATCTACTTTCTGGCATATACGGGGGAATCCTAATGTTATTCAGGCTGATATTTGAAAAAACTGCCCGTTTCGGAAAGATGGGACAGGAGGTGGGCATAGGGCCATGCTTTTGAATTTCTTGAAACACCAGCTTAAGGATGCTGTGAGTGGGCCGCTTAAAAAATTTGCATAAATCGACAGTTACATCGTAGAACTCAGTCTCCCTCCCCGCCAGCGTCACGAAGTGGCGCACCCGCATCTGTGTTGTAGAGGATAAACCGTTGTAAAAAAGTGAGTTTGTTCAGCAGAACGCAATTAAGAACTTACCGTCAACTCGTTGACTTTCTGTAAAACGATGAACGTCATGTCGAAAGTAAAAAAGGGCTCCACGGTGTACCGCGAGATCCGGGCCGAAGCGTTCAAGTACTTCTGGTCGCTGACAATTTCGGCCTTGGTTAGAGCAATGGTCATCTGCCAGATAGGATTACATAAAATATGAGGCAACTTGGTGTTTTCATGCTTTGTGACCAAGAGGTTTACTCACTTTGTTCACGACCGCGAGCACGACAGTGTTTGGAATGGAGAGTACAATAATACACAGAAGTATTCTATTCATCTTTGATGTATCAATTGTTAGCGCCCAAAATGAATGATAGAAGCGGCTTGAAGAAGCGCTCTTATCTGCCATTCTCATTGGTACGGTTGTAGTATTCATACTATAAGAATTCAGGGTTTTGTAGCACTATTTTGTTAAAAGATATAGATATAGATCGCAACCTTTGATTGCAACAGTGTATGAAGCGTTTGGAGTCATTTCTTTTTATCTCCATTAACGTTATTACAGCAATCAGCGTTAATTACTAAATTTGTAGAAAAATATAACGATGAGGGGATAAACTAATGTTGGATTCGTAACAACTGCTGAATGCGCTATAGGTATGAAACGGTGTTGTGCCTAATGAATCTTTCGGCGAGATTAAATCATGCTTCTTTTACCCAAGATTCATTCGGATTGATTCTCTCGGATTCTTCTCTCTGAAAAATTAGTGATTCTCAAAACCTGTGCATAGAGTTATTCAGACGCATAAATCTGAATCTGTATTCAATATATATCGTATCATACCATTTATTCTTTACTCGGAAAACCTGTTTGATGTGAGACACGTCCGTCGATGCGTTAGGTTTTTGTAAGAGGTTTTTTCTGTAGATGGTAATTTATGGCAAATTTTACACAAACTATTGGGGATTTTACTTCTATTTATTTCATTTCAAAAGGCGTTTGTTCAAACCATTTCAAAACTGTGCCGCTTACATAATCAAATTTATCGATGCAGCTATCTCGTGGCTGTAAAAGATCATCAATGCTAAAGTATACTACTTAATGTTTATATGTTTTAGAGAAAAGACATAGATGAGTAATGAGCTGTGTTAAATATAGTGGTGCTAGTACTAATAAATAAATAGTACTAAGTACCACTCCTATAGTGGTGCTAGTACTAATAGTGGATGTAGTGTGATAAAATTCTAGCTCTACGACGAAATAAATGCAATGGAGATATTTGTTCTTCTATGAAATTTTCTTTGATCTTCGGCGAAGTGTTTAAACGATAAATCTTCTCATTCCGGAATAAATTAAGGGTCCAAAATTAGTATTTTCCAAACGAGTTGTACTAAAATGCGGGATTTATTTAGAATTTATCAGGTTTGCCATGATTTCTTTAAGGCTATAAATCGTTGCAAAATGCATTGGTTTGTGAGAGCTCTATGAGGCCAATGCACTGGTCTATGAACAAGATAATGCATTGGCCTATGAGTATGTTGGAAATTCAGTGTTAAATATGCTTCAAAAAAAAGTCACAATCAAAATATATTCAGTTATTTCCAAGTACTACCACCACTATAGGAACACGATACCACAACTATAGGAACCATACCACCATAATAGGAGCAACCAACTCGGAAGAAATATACGCTTTTCTCGTGTATTTTTAATGTTTTACGGTGAACATGGGGATGATGTTTTCCAGAAGAAAAGTGTTTCGTGTTCATGTTTTGACCATAATTGGTACAAATATGTAAAATAATGTGTTCTTAAAACTTCTAAATTACATCATATTGTTAGTGACATTACTAAGTGCACCACTATTGGTACCGTTACCCTAACGCTAAAGGAGAGAAGTAAAACTAACCATAAAATTACGATGCGAAGAAATTAATCTTAAATTCACCCAAATCTCTGTAAAATTTCGCAAGGCTATCATTACGATGACATAGGATTTATTGAAGCCGTACCACCATCGATCTTTTTATCATCTTTGTTGTGTTGAGGAAGTTGTCGTTATGGTGTAACTCGAGTTTCAAAACTCGGAATTAAATAAATAGGAGTTTTCTTTCATGTTCCATTCCCAGTTCCCTTACTGGTGTCAAAATACTTTGTCTCTGCTGCATGGAAGTACTGATAAAAATAATACAATAGTGAGATAGTATCATTTTATTAGCGTGTCTAAAGTTTCTAGTAAAGTAAAGTCTAAAGACTTAATGCACAGAGTTGCTATGGGGACTAATAAGAATCAGAGCATCTCGTATTTATCGCATTTAGTTTTTCTTTGTACTATAACATAGTAAGGGAACATGGGGTGGGATGTCCCAGTAGAGTAGGATGCACCGGCATTTGTTAAGCTTAATTAAGGTATTCAAAAAGAATTTAAGTAATGGAATGGTACTTGCAGTTTTCTTGGATCTCAAACTTGCATTTGAAACAATATCGAGACCCTTGTTGCTCACAACACTTCGACGATTCGGTATTGAGAGGAGGGAACTCAGTTGGTTCAGCGATTATCTGTCAGTTAGAACCCAGAGGATAATTTTCAAAAAATCTGTTTCAGATCCTATTGAAAACACCCTTGGGATTCCACAAGGAAGTGTGCTTGGACCAATTTTGTTTATCATGTATATAAATGACATGAAACAGGTCTTACGTTCCTGCGAGATAAATCTTTTTGCTGATGACACAGTAATATTTATATCGCGAAAGGACGTCAAACAGGCAGAGCCCCTTTTGAATGCTGACTTGGTGGTTCTGGATGGCTGGTTGAAATACAATAAACTCGCATTAAACATCAGTAAAACATACTACATGGTAATGTCGAGGAGGGAGTGGATCGGCCAGCTTTCCATCGCCATCAACACGGAACCAATTGACCGAGTCTCCCAGGTCAAATATCTGGGAGTCATTCTTAACGACGGGCTTACATTCAGTGCACACATTGATGGGGTCATCGCTAAGGTGGCAAAGAAGTGTGGTGTGATGAGTAGACTGGGGAACAACCTAACCTTTTTTGGGAAAGTTCATCTCTACAAATCAATTATCGCACCGCATTTTGATTTTTGTCCATCAATATTGTTCCTCGGCAATCGGACACAGCTCAAAAGGTTACAAAAAGTGCAAAATAGGGTAATGAGGCTAGTGTTGTAGTCGGTATACGCCGTCTGCTGTTATGCTGGATGTCCTGCAATGGATGTCGGTAGAGCAGCGGATAGTGTACCAGACTATGATACTGATATTTAAACTCCTGAGGGGCTTGCTACCGGGGTACCTTGGAGAAAGAGTAGTTAGGGGTTCTGACGTTCACCGGTACAACACTCGTAGGGCTCATGATCCCAGGACGTCGAACTTTTCTTCAGTATTTGCCAGGAATTCACTATTTTGTAAAGGTATACAATGGTACAACAGCATGCCAAGAGAGATTGCCGAGGCTGCAAACGTTCGCGAGTTTAAGCGCTTGTGTGCCGTGTACGTTAAGCAGGTTGTATTGTAGAAACCAATAGCATGAGAAATGTCTCATAATTGTACTGTCTAAATTTAATGTTTGTAAGCATTGCAATTGTCATCACGATCTCACAGATGATGATGATGAGATTTTTGTTTTGCAAATTTAAATGTAAATTAAAAAAAAAATGGAACAACATATCTTTGAGACACGCGCGCGTAAAAGTGGAAATTTGAAGTTGATCTTTCTGTAGGAACTGCATCAGTCGCTCTTGTGCAATCACGTGACAGGCGCTTCGAATTCATCCATTGATAATTTTTTGGACGTGACCAATTGTCTCACGGATAAGGTTTGCTTAATTTGCCAATCCTGAAAAGTGGTAACTCTCCTCCATATGTTGGACAAGGGAGATACCGGCTACACGAATAGGAGAGAACATTTTTTGGCCGCGCACTCCGGAGACTGGTTCCACGATTTCTTAATCCAACTAAATATACTGCAAATATTTTTTGTATGTTGCTTTACATATTCCTTATCCTGACAAATTATGTTCTCTTGTTATCAAAATCATGAACACATCAGAATAATTCTTTATTATGTCATTGCAACGTGATAATATTTGTAATTGTAAAGCAGCAACTTAGCGTTCTTTGACATCAAACCAATGTATGATAGCAGTTGCTGTCTTTCATTTGTTGGTTCCAACAATTTTTCTCAATCGCCCAAACCAGCGCCCTTCGTAGATATCTATGTTCCCTTGTTTGCTCTCGGTCCATCCATTGACTACCATCCGGAATCTTGCTTCCGGCATATACGGGGGGAACCTAATGTTGTTTATGCTGATGTTGGAAAAAATAAGCCGTTTCGGAAAGATGGGACAGGAGGTGGGCATAGGGCCATGCTTTTGAATTTCTTGAAATATCAGCTTAAGGATGATGTGATTGGGCCGCTTCAGAAAATTGCAGAAATCGACGGTTACATCGTAGAACACATTCTCTCTCCCCGCCAGCGTCACGATGTGGCGCACCCGCATCTGCGATGTAGAGGATAGTATAGTCCGTTGCAAAAAAAACATGAGTTTATATAGCCGATTGCAATTACGGACTTACCGATAAATCGTTGAGTTTCTGTAAAACGACGAACGTCATGTCGAAAGTAAAATAGGGCTCAACGGTGTACCGCGTGAATCGGACCGAAGCGTTCAAGTACTTCTGGTCGCTGTCAATTTCGGCCTTAGTTAGAGCAACGGTTACCTGAAAGATTGGAAAACATAAAATATGAGGCAACTTGGTGTTTTCTTTTTGTGTGGACAATAAGTTTACTTACTTTGTTTACGACCGCGAGCACGAAAGTGTTTGAAATGGAGAGTACAATAATACACAGAAGAATCCTATTCATTTTCGATGTATTAATTGTTAGCGCCCAAAACGAATGATAGAAGCAGCTTAAAGAAGCGCTCTTATCTGCGATTCTCATTGGTACGGTTCCAGTATTCATATAGTAACTAATTTTTTTTGTCAAGAATTATAGATAGAGGTCGCATCATTTAATTGCAACAGTGTAGCAAGTGTATGGAGCCATTTCTGATTGCTATTGACTTTATTTTTTCCTTTTTATCTCTATAAAACGTTATTACAGTAATCAGCGTTAATTGCAAATTCAAATTTTGAAAAAATTCAAAATGATCAAACCATTACTTGGCGATAGAAAACAATTTTGCAAAGTGGTAAAACAAAGCCTTTTGTCAATTTTTTTGTTCATTTCCCGACGCCTCCTAAACAAATGGTTTCAATAACGCGAACCGACCATATTATTTTAAGAAACGAGAAGTACTGTCGGCCATAATAACCTGGTTTCCGTACCAAAAAGACTCTGTCAGTTCCACGGGATTAAGAGAGCGCTTAACGCGTTAATTCCTGATCGTGGTATGCTAGATTTCATTCAAATTGAAATATCATGTCACTTCACGTGATCTGCCATCAATTAGATTAAAAGAAGCGCACTGGAAGGCGGTCAATTTCCAAGTAGACGAATACTTTTTGCGCTAGCAAAAATTAATTTTTATTTTACTGTTAAGTTTTTCTATTTTTATTTTTATCAAACAGTATCTTGGCCATTACCACACTCGATCTGACCATTGGAATTTTGTTTGTGCACCTACTAGTTACATTTTGTTGCACGTATCTAAAATTAAGGCTTAACGTACTGCTATGGGGAATGAGTGCTTCTTGTATTTATCGGCAATATTTTTTCTTTGTACTACAGGCTGGCCCCGGTTTTCGTCACCAAACGGGACTTTGACAGCGACGAAAACCGAGGCTAGCGAACTACAGTTCTTACGTTTATAATACCTACACAAGACTTGACAAGACTGGCATAAAACAAACGTTGGATGGGTACATTATTCTCGTCTGAATTTTCAGTGGTTGATATGAAGGTGTTCTTGAAACTATAACAAAGTTTGTGTATTTAATCATCAAATCAATGGCCATCAACCGTTTTATATGCCGTTTTACTTCTTTGGTTTCCATGCCGTGTAGGTTTACAATAATACATTCAGTGCTTCAATTGAAAGATATTTTTGATTGAGCAATGTAGTCTGAAGCAGAAAACCTGTACCACTTGTTTATGAGTCCATGTTCGGATCTTCTGTCATACAAAATGCATTGAATCATATGAGTAAAGAACACAGCACGCTACTATGAACCAGCTCCGAACGATTTGTCATTTCATTCTCCATTTTGTACATAAGCAAAATGTTAAGAAATCTGGATACCATGTTTTAAAAAATGTTTTTAATGAACGGAGTAGAAGAAAATAAAGCTTTTGCTTATGGGAGGCATCATGACTCGAATTTGTTGAAGTGAAGCGACACGATAGAACAGAGCAATCTTCGACAAATCAATAATGGGTATAAATTGTCTGCCGTAGAAGCTGGAGTAGTAGTCTGAAGTGAAGCTTTTAGCTGAGTAATAATGAAAGATTAAGAGTTCTAACACTGCCCAATAGCATCACCTTGGATTCGTTTTTCAACCAACATTGCTTTTTGACATGCAATTCGAATAATAACACTACAAGTTGATCCATAAATGGGTAAAATATGTATATTGCATCATTGAATTCATGTATTAATTTTCGGTTTACGTAACCGTCTTTAGTGTTTTACCGTTAGAATTTAATCTACTACTCGTGCGAGTCTACCAAATGTACGGCACTCAGCGAGTAGTTGGTTACGAGCTTTTTGATTCCACGTCATTTCCAGAATAAAATCGTTTTCCGGTAGAAACCCCGGTATGGATATTTCTGACGGGCGTAGGTTGCGGATGGCATAGTGTCCTTGCTTGATTGGACATCTGGCCGGTAGAAGGCTTTCACTCTGCATACGCTCGTAGAAGTTTTTCACGAACCGATCCATGGTCGGTCGCCTCAGAAAGGCACACGCGTCGACGGATCGGGTTATGAGTGCGTTCTGAGTTGTACCATCCGTAGACACCACGTAGTATGTAACAGTCAGCTGCGAAGATATCATGATATGTAGTCAAGCGGTAGCGGAAGAACTGATAGAACCTTCTTACGCGCAAGTCCTTAATATCCCTTTTAATGTCTATTTCCCAATGAAGCGTTTGATTATGCTGCTCTTTGCCTTCCTGGCGTATGAAACTTGTTCCATTGACGAACTTGTCGTTAACTTTGTTGCGAATCGTATGCACCACTGGAACCAACTATGCAACAGAAGAAGCAGATGAATTCTTTCTCCAATTCCAACTACACTCAGTTTTCATTACACTATGCTACTTTAAAACATACTCACGCGAACAAAACCGGTCGTTATTGCAACACACAAAATCGATGTTACCAGAATGAACCGCACGTTCGGCATGTTGATTGACTTTTGAGTGAACGCTAGATGGAGCTCGAACAGCGCTTAAATGGAATCTTTTCATTTAAATACTGCAATTACGGATATTAAATGGCTATTTAAAAGCAATCTCCAAATGGGATCACTAGCATGAAGCTACATGCATAGCGCCTAGAATGTATATATGTGTTTATCCACTCATCATAATCGACCATAGAAACTGGAAATGATGTGATATCATCAAATGGAGATAGATTTGGTCACAATTATGTAGATGTGTTTTGTTTTACATCCAACCACGCACCTTCGAACTTTCGGACTAGCTTGCCGAATACCAAAGAATTTTCTACAGGTTCCAGCATCGATCCAGTTAGGTACACCATCTTGAGGAGGCAGAAATCCGGGCAGCTTGGCGTCAGCCGGCCGAATGTTGCGCAGGTAGTAGTGTCCTGGTTGAATGGGATCTGGTGGGGAGACTACTGTTTCGGGTCATGATATCGTACACAAGCATCGCAATCCGATCACTCTTCGGTCGTCTTAGAAAAGGACAGACGTCAATTTGTCTGGTAAGGAGAGGATTACGGTAGCCTTCGTTACTATGAAGTATGATAAGGATACCTAGAACGAAAAATTGAGACAAGTATGAATTATACCGAACGTTATTTTAAACCACCCTCTGGAAATTTCTTGTTACCTTGGCTTCTTTAAGCGACCGAAAAACGTCAATCTCGTAAGCAACGGTTCGGTTTCTATTGGGAGTGAGCGGTCAATGGAGCACGAAACATTGCAGTATTTGTTATTTACTTTCATGTCCAGCTTGGTTACCACTGGGATTAACTGTAGAGCATTGGTAAAACAAGGTGTATATTGGTTTGTACTGATATATTGTGGACTGTCAGGGATTTGATTTGGAACAATCAAAAGAATTTACTCTCCATACTTGCTGCGAGTCGGCAAATCGTGATAGCACTGAAGCCAAAAGCACCTGCAGTATGAAACGCATATCTGAACTCTTCTTCATTCTGGTAAACCTATAAATCTAAACATTCCAGATGATATCATTGGATTGAGGAATTATCGTGATCAATTAAGGAACATCAGATAAATGTTGATCTTTATTCTTCCCACGGTCCAAATCAAAGTGATTATGGAGATCAAAATAAACGTGTAGGAAAATATAGAACAGTAATTTAGGTAAATATAATAACGTGGTAAAGTGTTATCATCTTTAACATTTGATAGCAATAAGAGAATTAGATCATTGTAAATGGTTGTTTTAATGTTGACCTTTCAACGACACAACAGCCGAGCGGATGGAAATTCGGCCCATAAGTGCCGGGACCTTGACGCTGTGCGTTCGACAGCGACTCCAATGCATCTGGCTTTGTCTTTAACTTATCAGTTTTTGTCTCGTGTTTATCTAGTTTTGTCTAGTGTCTAGTTTTCTTTTTTTTCTTGCGCCGTCAAGGAGTAGCATGGAGAGTTACTAGCTAAGACATATGGCCTTCGTAGCCGGTCCCAAGATCAATTGAGGTCTATATCGCGAGATTAGCTTGCGAAGAAGAAGAGGAGAAATATACCCTCTCTAGCATGAAGTCACTTACTGGGAGATAGACCGAACACTTAAGGTCTCTGGTTGAAAGATAAAGAAATTGTAGCCAACAAAAAATTTTATTCTTCTTTCGGTCAAAATCTAACACGATGTTTTTCTATAATACTTTAAAAAAAATCTTTTTTGCTAGAATATAACCTGCTCATCTCCATATAACCTGCTGGAATTTTTTTTTACACCGTGATATCATTTATATAACTATTCGTTCAATGATATCATTTATACAACTATTCGTTCAATGTTAAAACGCCTAACAATAAATTACTACTTTAAGAGTGCAATCAATCAGAGGTAATAAGATTTATGGTTTACCGTATTCATTAAACGTGATTATAAAACTTTCATTCTGTGGTCGCTATGCATGTATCTTCTTTAAACCACCATACCAGCGGCTCTCCAACATCGGTTCCTGCCGAAGCCCGGTGTATAAATTAACGCTTGCGTGAAAGTTCGTCTCTGGAAAGAAGGAAGGTATTGGGAAGGTAGTTGGTACAATACGTAGAACCGATCGCTGGTCTTTGCAGATGGGGCAACGGATGGGAAGTCTGCTAGTCCGGTTGATAGTGGTGTAAAACATTTTCATCATCCTATCCATGTTTGGACGTCTGAGAAACTGGCAATATTCCATCGAGCGGGAGAAGATTTTATTCTGAATCGTTCCGTTCAGTGCGCGTACCGTGTAATCCGCGAGTATCTGCATGAATTGTTAAGGAATGTGTTACAAAGTAATATGCACCCATAAATTTTTCCCACAGATCTCTACCCGTATATCGTTTATTTCACGCAATGCGACCATGGAAAACACATAGGATTTGTTATAGCTTCGTTCATCACCGGTTATTTCGAACGAGACGTTCACAAACTTGATGTTGAAATTCCAATCCACCTTCGAAACCACTGGAAAGAGCTGTAAACTTATTTTAATCAGAACACGTCCTTATCCAACCAGGCTGTTATCCTTACCGGTGCCAGATTCGCTTCAACAAGAGACAACTGATACCCGATACAAACGATGGTAATGAATATTTTATAGGAACCCATTGCACGTATCGAATGGTCGGTGTTAGCACTGATAGTTGTTTCTATATGTTGCATTATAAATAGCACAAATGTTAGTCCTTTCAGGCTCAACGATACTTTCAGATGATCAAGAACAGTTTGTGCGTAATTAAAATAAATATACTGACAATTTATGTTCTCTAATTATCAATATAATGATCACATCAGAATAATTAGTTACTAATTTCAACAAATATGGTTGTTGCTTAGAAATATTACTTCAATGATTAAGATCAATCTTTCTTGATATTCATTCACCTTGTCAAAAGGTTATGAGCTTCGTGTACGAAACAAAATCACAGTTTGAAATTTTGAAAAATTCTTTTGATCGATGTTTCACGTGAACGTGTGAACAGTTTGTTCTTCCAGTACCATTTATTTTGCATCAACATATTATGTCATTGCATAGTAATAATATTTGTTATTGTAAAGCAGCAACTTAGCCTTACTTTACACCAAACCAATATGTGTTATAAGTTGCTGTCTTTCATTCATTAGTTCCGACAATTTTCTTCAACCGGCCAAACCAGCGCCCTTCGTAGAGATCTATCTTCCCTTGTTTGCTGACTGTCCAAGCATTGATTACCAACTTGAATCTACTTTCCGGCATATACGGGGGAATTCTAATGTTATTCAGGCTGATATTCGAAAAAACAGTTCGTTTCGGAAAGATGGGACAGGAGGTGGGCATAGGGCCATGCTTTTGAATTTCTTGAAATATCAGCTTAAGGATGATGTGATTGGGCCGTTTTAAAAAGTTGCAGAAATCGACGGTTACATCGTAGAATACATTCTCTATCCCCGCCAGCGTCACGAAGTGGCGCACCCGCATCTGTGTTGTAGAGGATAAATCGTTGTAAAAAAGTGACTTTCTTCAGCAGAACGCAATTAAGAACTTACCGTCAACTCGTTGACTTTCTGTAAAACGATGAATGTCATGTCGAAAGTAAAATAGGGCTCAACGGTGTACCGCGAGATCCGGACCGAAGAGTTCAAGTACTTCTGGTTGGTGTCAATTTCGGCCTTGGTTAGAGCAATGGTCATCTGCCAGATAGGATTACATAAAATATGAGGCAACTTGGTGTTTTCATGCTTTGTGACCAAGAGGTTTACTCACTTTGTTCACGACACCGAACACCACGGTGTTTGGAATGGAAAGTACAATAATACACAGAAGTAATCTATTCATCTTCGACGAATCAGTTGTTAACGCCCAAAACGAATGATAGAAGAAGCGCTTGTATGTGCGATTCTTATTGGTACGGTTCCAGTATTCATACAACAGTTATGGGGGGTTTTTTTATCACTGTTTTGTAAAAGATATAGGTATAGATTGCAACCTGTGATAGCAACAAAGTACCAATTGTACGGAGCAATATCTAATTGCTGTTAAAAAGAACTTGAATTAAAATGTAGTTTGTGATTATTTCTTTTTATCTCCACTATAAACGTTATTATAGCATTAAGTATTAATTGCTGATTACTCAACTTTTAAATAAGTGTATATTGTTGTTCATTCACTACTATTAATCGACCTTACACACCGGAAATGACGTTGTAGTGGTATGTAAAGAGTCGTCAACGAAGACGCATATAGCCGGGCTCTCCGACGATGAGTGCCAGCGTCGAGTGATGCCTTGTTCGGGTAGAGAAGGCCCTAATAGCAAAAATGAGTGACTTTCCTATTGGATTCTCCCTCTCTCCAATAAGAATGAAGCAAATCTTCGAACGCGGCAGACCGTTCGAAGATTTTTTCCCGAATGGTCGCCGAGCGCAGCTTCGGCGCCGATCGCCCGGCGTTCGGCAACCGGAGCAAAAAAAAAAGTGATTCGCCGGAGGCTTTCGGCTTTTGCTCTCCCCGCTACCCTACCAGCCATAGCTTCGGGTGGAGATAGGGAATTCAATGGGCAAGAGCGAGATGGTGATAGCCTTATCTCTTTTACACCAACGCAGAAATTCTCCCGTCCCGCCACCGCCAGAAATCTCTCCTTACCGCGCCCATCTGTTGCCGCGGCAGCCGATCCGAACTGAAAAATCGATTTTTGTGATTGGCTAGCCGAATCTTCGTGTGTGAAGTCATCAAAGTGCGCATGCGCAAGTTGCATGTACGAAGTTTAAATGCCCTGCGCGATCGGGTCTTCGAAGACCCAGCGCGAGCGATCGAAAACCCAGCGCGAGCAATCGTAGACCAGTCGAATACCCAGCGCGGTCGAATACGGACGTACGGGTACCCGTACGGGTATACCCAGCGCGAGCGGTCATTCATGCTTACGTACGCAGCGCAAGCGATCGCTAAATGAAGAGCAAAAACCGAAACGCGGTGGCCATATGAATTCGCTCCGCGAGAGGTTTAAATGGCTAGAGCGGGTTGAGCGTATACCGATGCATTCCCATACAGTCCATACAAACGGCTACGCAGTAGATATATATTGGGCCTTTAGCACATCGTTCTCAACAAAGAGCGACGGTCTTGCGGTAGGTGCGCAGAGACCGGAGTGGAAACAACGCGGTTCAAGTCCGCGTAAACAGCTCGAGACATGAGAATGTGTAGAAGGAAGAGAAGAGAAAAAGAGCAAAGGCCCCGAAAGGGGCCTCCATTTTTCGTTTTTGCCGCGGCAACTTCGGTTTTGCTTCGGTTTAGGTGTCGCGATAAATCTGAAAACGAAGTAAAAGTCACCATGCGTACGAGACGCGTTTTACAAAGCGCGGTGGCGCTCGGGTACTTCCCGCAGGCCTTCTTTTTTCTACCCGGTCCACGCTTGTGCTTGTTGTTCTTGCTCCCCACACCGTCTCTGGTCGATTCGGGCTGTTTAGTTGCCTGGTGGATATTTTTTATGAATGTGAATTTTTGTTAGGGCTGCAAATGTGAGAATGATTCAATAATTTTTATTGATACTTACACAAACCTGTCTCGATCCCGAGGTGTCCGTTTGGAGCTTCTTGCACACTACCATGAGGCCATCGCGTGGTTGGAAAAAGTGCCACTTACAAGCTGTCCAGTATCGTTCGATGACAATTTGGAACAGGCAAATTTCTTGAAGCAGTGAAGGTCACGCGTGTGCTTCTGCTTTTTTTTTTGGTTGTGCATCAAATTGTCGAGTGCTCGCTTTCGCACTCTTTTGTTTGTATCGCAGCTGCAAACGATTCCGCAGGCGATTTAAAGAACTTTTTGTTTTCATACTACGGATAGTGTGCAAGGAAATAATGAATAGCTGTTTCATTTGGAGGTTGTTTAGAATTAAAAAGACCATCGACGTCGTTGGCACCGGGTTGGCTTTTAATTTTTGCGCTTTATTTTGGGTATGGTGATTTGTTTGTTCTGATTGATTTCAAGTATTGCAAGCAATCAGTTTAAAAAAAGTATGTTTATAATTCACATCTTTACAGCCATGCTATTATGCTACAAATAATGCACTGCGGATCATCGGGTTCATATCGTCGTCAATTCCTCGGGATCATTGCATTCCATCGCAATCATTCAGCTGACTTTTCCATTCCCAGGGAAGCAAGCTTTTTTGCAGGTCACGCTCAAAATAAATGATGATGATTATGATATCAAACGTTAAAAATCTTTACAGACATAAACGTGAAATGTGCTTTTTGTATAAATGAAATTTTTTAATTGATTAGCACGATCTTATACAAGAGGCATCTAAGTTTGGAAATGCTTGACATATATTTAAAAAAATATCTCACACAATAGACCGACGATATAGACAGGGTCAATTTAAAACCAATTGCCATAAAGAGTGTGAGTAAAAAAAAACTAAATAGTCATGTTGTTATTTCTCGTTTTGGTCGGTTTCTAAACTTGCCTTACCTTTAGCCTAACACATTTTGCCTATCTCAATTTGCATAGTTAAAAATTATGAATTCTGATTACTACATATTATTTTACTACATACAAAACCTACTCTAGTTTCGTCGAGATCTTTATTTCACTTATCTTTATCTAGATCTAGATCTTTATCGCATGAAAATATAAGTTTGAACTGACAAGAATACAAAATTGGTAATTCGTTTTTATTCCATCACCTCTGCAATTTAAACGCAACAAAAGTAAATGAACAATTTAGTATTTAGAAAAATTGTTTGTTTTATAAGTGCTATTTATGTTCGCCAATCAAGTGTTCGAAAAGGCGCAGAATGGTTATTCAAACCGTTACTATTTCTACACAAGTCCGCATTTTTTTTTATATATATATTTGGACGGCCAGGCCGTATTGTACTGTTGTACTTCTTGTATTTTTTGTACTTTATCAAATGAAAGCTGACAATACAGATTATGAACGATGCCCACACAATGTATGTGGGTTTACAAATTGTGGAAAAAGGCCGAAGCAAAGAGGCCGAAGCTTTATTCTTCGATCCTTTTTATAACTTTTTATAACATTTTTCATTGTTGTTAGTTATTTTAGAATTGTGTTGTAGAAATTAAATTAATTATTCTATGTTTAATATTATTTTAGGAATGTTCGTTCAACCCGTTTCTGATTCCTCGAGCGTTAAGCAAATGTTCCCATGGCCTTGACCTAATTTCATTCTTCAAACAATTTTCAATTTTCAATATCAGCAGATTCATAGGGACGAAACGGTAGAGGGGCAAAACGCATAACTGTTCGGTTTGACGAACGATTCATTCTAGGGTGGGGTAGGAAGTGCGGATCAATGGGGCGAAGGTGAATCGACGACGAACAGCCGACGCCAATCTCATTGATAGGCGCGGGGTAGGAAGGAAACGTAGAGGGGCATGAACTTTTCATAGTTCGGGTCAATTGATGGACGAGGGAGACGAGTCGCGGTAGCGACGGTAGGTAGCGCTGTAGCCTCGACTGTGAGCTGGAGTGAGACGGAAATACATTTGCCACTCAAAATTGCTGCTAGGGGGATCACGGGGACGAACGGTACCGAAGCGTTGGCCCTTGGCTCTGGCTTTCCAAACGCAGGTGCAGGCGGACGAGTACTATCCTTTTAAAGTATATGTCTGAACGTCATGCAATAGTCGTAGAGTGTATTGTCCGAACGTCCTTAAATGGAGATTAAGTTTTTAAAGTGTAAAACCATAACAGATGTGATATCATCAAATGGAGACAGATTTTGTCATTTCAAAAATCATATTGATTTGTTTTGTTTTACATCCAACCAGTCGAACCTTCGGACTAGCTTGCCGTACACCAAAGAATTCGCTACCGGTTCCAGCATCGATCCAGTTAGGTACATCATCTTGAGCAGGTATTCGGTTTCCGGTAGAAATCCGGGCAGCTTGGCGTCGGCCGGCCGAATGTTACGCAGGTAGTAGTGTCCTGGTTCAATGGGACATCTGGTGGGGAGACTACTGTTTCGGGTCATGATATCGTACACAAGCATCGCAATCCGATCACTCTTCGGTCGTCTTAGAAAAGAACAGACGTCGATTTGTCTGGTAAGGAGAGGATTCTTCCCGGCGGTACCCTTCGTTACTATGAAGTATGATAAGGATACCTAGAGCGAAAAATTGAGACAGGTATGAATTATACCGAACGGTATGTTAAAGCACCCTCTGGAAATTTCTTGTTACCTTCGCTTCTTTAAGCGGCCGAAATACGTCAATCTCGTAAGCAACGGTTCGGTTTTCTATTGGGAGTGAGCGATCAATGGAGCACGAAACATTGCAGTATTTGTTATTTACTTTCATGTCCAGCTTGGTTACCACTGGGATTAACTGTAGAGCATTGGTAAAACACGGTGTATATTGGTTTGTACTGATATATTGTGGACTGCCAGGGATTTGATCTGGAACAATCAAAAGAACTTACTCTCCATACTTGCTGCGAGTCGGCAAATCGTGATAGCACTAAAGCCAAAAGCACCTGCAGTATGAAACGCATAACTGAATTCTTCTTCATTCTGGTAAGCCTATAAATCCAAACTTTCCAGATGATTTCATTGGATTGAGGAATTATCGTGATCAATTAAGGAACATCAGATAAATGTTGATCTTTATTCTTCCCACGGGCCAAATCAAAGTGATTATGGAGATCAAAATAAATGTATAGGAAAATATAGAACAGTAATTTAGGTAAATATAATAACGTGGTAAAGTGTTATCATCTTTAACATTTAATCATAGCAATAAGAGAATCTGTCGCCAATCTCTGATTATTGTGAACGATTGTTTTAGTGTTTACAACGAAATTGTCAAGTTTATTTTCCACAGCAAAATGGTCGCTGATACAGTCGGTACCACCATTCTTTGCATATAACCCACCCATGAGTGCGTTCAAATCCATACAGAGACAGGACTATCCCCTTTACGAGAGGACTGACTATACGCAAACGGAATAAGTCTAATAAGCCCTTAAAGGGCAGGCATGACCAACACGGTCATTATGGACTATATTGATTAAATTATGCTCAGTTTGCATGTGTGTTCTTTTAATTGTGATCAGCAATAATTTGCCGATAATAAGCAACAATTTGGTAAAAACAAAAGTAGATAGTAGAAACAAAATGTGCGACAAAAAACTGCCCGAGCCAGGCAAAGCAGTACAAATTCCATTCGCTTGGCCGAGTCAGGCTCGGGCAAAACTGTGAAGGGGTTAAGAATGATGGTCTATGATTGTAGATATAAAGCGAATTGTTTGTAATAATTCTACGTAGACATCTTGCGTCATCGAGGAGTAGTATGGAGAGTAATAACTAGGACATATGGCCAGTGGCGGATTTACACTCACGGGGGCCCTAAGCGGTAAAATGAACGGGGCCCCTACGCAATACCGTATAAAATGATACATTTTCGTCTTGTTTATATACATTTCAACAAAATCAACGTTAGATATTACTTTTACCCTACAATCAATAAGATTACTGTGTATTAACTCCAACTATTAACGCCAACTATGTAACTGTATTATTATTGGTGTTTAATTCGTGGTGGGTGAGTCGCTATAAATGAAAGGGGCACGGACGATGTTTGCTTTCTCCGACGACTCAACTGGGACTGGATTCCCTTCGTTCGTCGTGATCTTTATTTTATAGTTAAACTTTCTTTGTTACATTGGTCATCTGTTTAATGTTATCCTTTCCTGAGTTTTCCTGGTTTGCCTGGAGAAAGACCTTTTTCCTGGTTCCGCTTTGAGTCACTTCGTCATGCGCTCGGTTCGACGCGCGGTTCTCACGCTTTCCCTAGGTGTCGTATGACACACGCCTATGCTCCGTTAGCGCCTCGAAGGTCGGCGTTGTGTTCTTTCTAATTTATGACTCATTAGCTTAAGAGTGGGTTGACATTGACTTTCGTTGCATGTTATGCAACATTGTAACCTAAGTCAAGGTTCTTCCTTCTATGGGTCACAAGTGGTTGGTGACTGCAACATTGTAACAGTTACATGGTTTGTGTTTTTGGGTTCTGGGTTCTGGTTTTCGTCATAACTTTCCTGACTGTACATTGTGTTACAAAGTGTGGATTAAGAACGTTGTGTGGTTCTAGCGTGTTGTGTTGTGTTGTTACAAAGTGTGATAAGTGTGATGAGATGTGGGTTTGAAATATAGTGTGTGATGTGATAAGGATACGTGGGAATTGTGTGTTGTGCGTAGCGTATGCTACACCTCCCCTCCTAATGAGAATAATGTTACGATTGAAATGAGGAACATTATTCTTCAACCTCTCAGTTTCAATCTGTTTTTGTGTATGGTTGAAATTTTGTTTGTAATATCGTGTTTTATAACGCAATTTGTATCCTGAATATCTATTATTGTGAATGGTCCAATGTATACCGGATCCAATTTCTTTCTGTTTTCGTTGGTAATATAAACTGTATCTCCTACTTCTATTTGTACTGGCTTTGCGTTTTCATTCAATTTCGCTTGTGTTTTGAATTTCGATTCGATAAGATTTTTCCTTGCTATTTCGTTTGATTTTTGCAGCTTGAATTTCATTTCGTTGTAATACTGCTCTATATTGTAAACTGGTTCTACCTTCGTTTTGTATATTTCTTGTGGTAAGTTTGCTTGTCTTCCAAAAACTAGTTCATATGGTGTGTATCCTGTTGCTGCGTGCATTGTGGTATTGTATACAAATTCGTAAAATTTGGTCCATTGGTCCCAATCGTTATGGTGTTCGTTTGTATAGCTTCGTAAGTATTCGTTCAAGCATCTATGATTTCTTTCTAATGCTCCGATTGTTTGTGGATGGTAAGCTGTTGCAAATGTTTGTTTTATTTGAAGGATTTCTGATATTTTCTGCAATATTTCGTTATTGTATTCTAAGCCTTGATCTGATTTTAGTTCTAAAAATGTTCCAAAGGTAAGTATGAAATTTTCGACTAATGCTCTAGCAATTGTGTTTGCTTCTTTGTTGTAAATTGGTATGATTACGACGTATTTCGTTAAATCGCATTGTATGGTTACTGCGTATCTGTTGTCATTGTTGGTTTTGGGTAGGGGTCCTACGGTATCTATTGAAATAATGCTAAATGGTTTTGAAGGTGTCGTCGTCACGACTGTCTTCTCCTTAGTATGAACTAAAGTCTTATTAGTAATGCATGCTTTACAATTTCTGATGAAATTGCGGATATCCGTCTTCATATGTTTCCATTGGTACCTCTCTCGCAATTTTGCGTATAATCTGTACTGACCTATGTGTCCTCCCGAAGGGGTTACATGGTAATCTCTTATTATCTTTTCTCTTTCATCCTGACCTTTAATCCATCTAGTTGGAGTAAATATGACAATTTCAGAATCGGAAATAGTTTTGTTAGCTACTTCTTTGATTGTCTGCAGGGAATAATATTCAAATAATCTGTCTTCACTTGATAATGCAATTCTTTTTCTGTTATATTTCCTTGCGATTAGGCATACATTATGCAGCGCAAACTCTAGTGTTTGGCTTGACTTCGCAGTATTATTCATTGATATTTCTTCTTTTCCTAGCGCTTTATTATAATTGTGATTGTACACTGTGAGCTCAATTTTGTTTCTTATTATCGTTGTCTTCAATTTCAAGAGTTTTCTAACCTCGGATGGCCTATCCGTTTCCCAAACTGTGGGGTGATCAATCCCTGTTTGCTTATTTGGTTTCGTCTGCTCTGAAACTTTATTCTTTTTCGTCATGGTTCTTGTATTGACCATTAATATTGGCTTCGTTACTTCTGATTTCGTTTTAGGTATAGACGCTTTTAATTGATCTGAATCAATTATAATTCTTGACAGTGCGTCAGCTGTTACGTTTGCTTTGCCGGCTAAAAATTCTATTTCGAAATCGAATTCTTCCAAATCTAGTCTCATTCTCGTTAGTTTCGATGTTGGATTTTTCATTCCAAACAAATATACTAGTGGGCGATGGTCTGTACGGACCAAAAACTTTCTGCCGTATATGTATGGTTTAAAATAATTAATTGCCCAATGTATCGCTGTCAATTCCTTCTCTATAATTGGCTTGTTCTTTTCACCTGGTGTGAAACTTTTACTGGCAAATGCTACTGGATAATCTTTGCCTTCCGTTATTTGTGAAAGTACCGCACCGCATGCTATGTCTGAAGCATCGGTTGTTATTATAAATTGTTTAGTAAAATCTGGGTACTTTAGTATAGTAGGTGATATTAAGCTATGTTTAAGGCTGTCAAAAGCATGTTGACACTCCTTTGTCCATACAAATGGTACATCTTTCTTGATTAAATTGTTTAATGGTTTTGCCATCTTAGCAAAATTCTTTACGAACTTACGATAATAGTTGCAAAATGCTACGAATCTTCTTACTTCATCAGCATTGTTTGGTACTGGAAATTTTTTAACAGTATCAAACTTCGATTCGTCTGGTAAAATTCCCTTATCTGTAATCCTATGACCTAAATAAACTACTTCTGACTCAAAAAATTTGCATTTTTCGGGATTAAGCTTGAGATTATATTTCCTAAGTCTATCAAATACCTTAATTAAGTTCTTAAGATGATGATCTACACTACATCCTGTTACAATTATGTCATCTATGTACACGAATGAGACTTCAGGTGTTAAGCCTGCCATGGCTATTGCCATCATTCTCTGAAAACTGTTTGGACTTATGTTTAATCCAAACGGCATTCTTGTGAATTGATAATGACCTGTCGGTGTTGAAAAAGCTGTGTATTTCCTACATTCTTTTTCGAGTGGGATCTGGTGGAATCCTGACATTAAGTCTAAAGTACTGAAGTACTTTGCTCTTCCCAATTGATCCAATATTGTGTCAATCCGCGGTAAAGGAAATTTATCTGGTAGGATTTTCTTGTTTAATTGTCTGAAATCGACTACCAATCTCCATTTCTTTTTATCGTCCAATGATTTTTTGGGTACCAATAGTATTGGTGAATTATATGATGAAACAGAATGTTCTATAATGTTGTTCTGGATCATTTTATCTACCTGATTGTTTATTTCATCTCTCTGTGAGTGAATTTGTTTGTAATTTGGGATGTAACTAGGGTTTTGATCCTTTAACAAGATTTCCTGTTCGTAAAAATTGTTGGTTGTGATTGGATCATCATTAATGCAAAAGATGTCTGAGTAATTTGTTACCAAATCTCTTAGTTTTTCCTGTAAATCTTTCGTTGGATTTTGCATGCTTACTTTGCTTAATATTATTTTGCCTCTTTCTGTGTTGTTACTTTCTTGCTTTGTATGCAGAACAAAATAATTATTCAATGGTTCGGAATGTTGCTTGAATTGCCCTAGGTCAATGTGAACATTTTTGTCGGTTGTGTTAACGATCTTTATGAATTGATTTTCCTTGGAAATTATTGTGTTGCCACAAAAGATTCCTGGTTGCAATTCTTTTGCAAATACAACTGTATCTTCCTTCAGATTTGGGATGCTGATTTTTCGTACTACTTCACTTCTCATAGGAATAACAATTCCGTTGTTGACCTTGTCTTCAATTGGATGAGTAATTTCAATTCCATGCATATCGAATTTCAACAACCATAGTTCATAGTCGATGATGCATCGATGTTTTATGAAAAAATCTCTGCCTAAAATACCATCTGCTTCAATATCGATGTTATTTGGTAGTAGTTGAAATTCATGCCTGATTGCTTGGTTTCCTATTGTGATGTTTGCACTAGTTGATCCTAATGTTTGGACTGTGTTACTTGAGATGCCTGTTAGATTTATTGTGTTTTGTCTGTTAACATGATGATTCTGTTTGATTTTATTTGCCTTGAATAATGAAATATCAGCGCCTGTGTCTAGAATAAGCGTCGACGTTGCATTATTAGTCATATCAGTTTGAATGATTATGAAATTATGGGCTGACAAATTTATTGTGAGAATTGGCAATCGTTGGACTGCCGATTGTCGCCTAAAAAATCATTGTTCTGTTGTTGTTCGGCTTCTTGAGTTGCATACACTCTTCCATTGGGTTGTGTATTATTATTTTGCCAAGGTGCATTTTGCCTACCAGAGTTGTTATTTCTCTGGTCGTTGCTGTTGGCCTGCTGCTGATTGGGGTTTCTGTTGTAATCTCTGTTCTGGTTACCTCCTTGCCTTGCCGAATTATTACGATTGTCGTTATATCCGTAATTATTTTGTTGGTTACCGCCACGCCAACCTCTACGATCATAGTTGTTGCGACCATTATTTTGGTCTCTGTTTGACGGACGCCAATTGTTTCTTGCGTTACCGTATCCGTTTTGCCTGAATCCTCTTCTATCATTGTAATTGTTACCATAACCTCTTGGCTGATAGTTAGATTGATATCTTGGTTGATACCAATTTTCTCTGTTCCCTGTGCCTGAGTTGTTGTAATCTGATCGTCTATTTTGTGGGTGTTGTTGGCGAGCTGCCAAAACATGCGTGCTCGACTTCCCATTGTCCAATTCGACGGCTGCCTCAATCGCGTCAGCGATCTTTTCGAATTGTCTTGCTCGAATGACACAACGTGTTTCGCTGTCGATCATTCCGTCAGCAAATGCTTTAAGCCCTGTTTTCGTAGCCTTTTTGAGAGCTAATGGCTTCGAAATTTCCTCTGAAATATATGCTGCTTCGAGCATATTTGTGAGTTTCTCTATTTCATTGCCAAATTCTTCTACGGATCCTTTCTGTTTGGCTGCGCTGAGCTGTGCTACCACCATTTCTGGTGTTCTCTTCTTCCTGCATTTTTCTTTCAGTTTGGTTATTATTTCTTCCAAACTTGTAGGAGCGTTTCCAACCGCTACCTTCGCAATCCCTTCAAGCTTCGATAAAATGCTCTTGATGATAACAGCTTTGTTATTATCATCCACAATTGCATTTAATACTTCGATGGAACTTATTACTCCGTCCAGTTTCTTTTCGTCTCCGTCGAATCTTGGCATCACAGACGATGCTGTCTTAATTGCTTCTAAAATGCTAGTCATTTTGGCTGTTATTATTGTTTTTCTTAGTTTCAATAGGACAATAATGACAATAGATATGCTTTTTAACGAGAACAACTTTGGTTCCCCGAGTCTTTCTTCCAATAATCTTTTTACGTCGAAATATTTCGTTCTCAGTACCAATAACTTTTCTTTCAATTTCTTCTCATTTGCAAACTCATCATTAAAGTGCGTAATTGTTTCGTTATAAATCGCTTTAGCTTCAATGAGCTTATTTATTATCGTTTGTGGTCTATACCTTCTATACGGTGTTTTCTTTAGGTTTATTCCGATTTTATCTAATCTTTCTAATTGCAATACGAAAAACTTGTCCATACCAAGTGTTTAATCATTTTCCTAACTTCTATGTTGTCCTTATTATAATAATTTATTTAGAAAAAAAAAAATTTGTGAACTTATCTTTTTCTTGCGCCTTTAAGGGTTTTCTTCCGCATCATCAGTTTGCTTCGCCTCCATGGGTTGAATCTATGTTGCTCATCGCTTCTGCTGCAGGGGTTGTCTCGATGTGCCGTACTGCTCACTCTGCTACGGTGTCATTCTGCTGACGTTGTCGTTCTTTCCTTCGCTGCGGGGGTGGTTGCGGCTATCACTCGGTCATCGTTTCTTCGTAGTCTGCATTTGTCTTCATGTGGGTGAAGGTCGTCTTCGGTCACTCGATGCACTTTGCTTCTGCTGCACTTCTGTCGTTCGTTCACAGTGTTTAATAGTTTTTGCGATGTGAGTTTGTTCACTTAGGTAGTTCGCACGATTTTATCACTTTTTTCGTCGCCTTCTTCATCACGATTTTATACACATATTTTACGAGTTTTTGAATTACTAGGAGAGTGATTAAAATCAAGAGGGCATTTTGTTTCCACTCCTGTGTTAAGTGCTGCTCACTGTGCGCGTCCTGATTTTGAATGATCGTAAGTGCGTGATCTCCCTTGATTTCGGTGGTTTTTTCCTTAGTAAACCAACCCATTTTGATGAGCTAATAAGGATTTGTGTGTTTTTTTTTTTTCACTCTTTTTTTCGGATTTTGTTGTTATATAACAAAATACTTTTGGATCTCTCTTTTTGTCTTTTCGACCAGTCTTTTATTCAGCTGTACCGCAATCACTTCTGATTGAAAATCTCTTAAATATTGTACGATTTCGGATAGTCACTCATTAATTGTACGGATCACTGTACACTTGTGTGCTGTAAAATGCTTTCGGATGTCACTTTCATTTCGGATCACTTGCTGCCACTTGCTGTCTTTAATTTCTGATCACTTTTTTTTTTTATTATTTTAAAACTCCGATTCTTTTCCTGCAATGTTTCTTTCAATGTTTTTTCGTTCGGATATATGATATATAAATTTTGCGGGTTTTTTCTTTTTCATTTTTAGTAGTGTTTTATTTTTACCCAGCTTTCTTTTGATACGAGTTGCAGCTCTTTGTCACGGTCGCCATGTATTAACTCCAACTATTAACGCCAACTATGTAACTGTATTATTATTGGTGTTTAATTCGTGGTGGGTGAGTCGCTATAAATGAAAGGGGCACGGACGATGTTTGCTTTCTCCGACGACTCAACTGGGACTGGATTCCCTTCGTTCGTCGTGATCTTTATTTTATAGTTAAACTTTCTTTGTTACATTGGTCATCTGTTTAATGTTATCCTTTCCTGAGTTTTCCTGGTTTGCCTGGAGAAAGACCTTTTTCCTGGTTCCGCTTTGAGTCACTTCGTCATGCGCTCGGTTCGACGCGCGGTTCTCACGCTTTCCCTAGGTGTCGTATGACACACGCCTATGCTCCGTTAGCGCCTCGAAGGTCGGCGTTGTGTTCTTTCTAATTTATGACTCATTAGCTTAAGAGTGGGTTGACATTGACTTTCGTTGCATGTTATGCAACATTGTAACCTAAGTCAAGGTTCTTCCTTCTATGGGTCACAAGTGGTTGGTGACTGCAACATTGTAACAGTTACATGGTTTGTGTTTTTGGGTTCTGGGTTCTGGTTTTCGTCATAACTTTCCTGACTGTACATTGTGTTACAAAGTGTGGATTAAGAACGTTGTGTGGTTCTAGCGTGTTGTGTTGTGTTGTTACAAAGTGTGATAAGTGTGATGAGATGTGGGTTTGAAATATAGTGTGTGATGTGATAAGGATACGTGGGAATTGTGTGTTGTGCGTAGCGTATGCTACAACTGGTTGACTCCCCAAAGTTTTATTTTATCAATCTTGTCTAACAATTCTTATGCAATAGTTAGAGTAGGCAAATTATCTAATTTTACTTCTTCCTTTAAAATTCGTATAAAATATTCGTTTAAACACGTACTTCATAGTACAAGCAAATTTGGCAAATGCATGACACCATCTAACAGGATATTTCAAAACCGAATTGCTTGTACTGAAACTGTTTAAGTTAATAAAACATTTATCTTCTGTTATACTTCAACTCTGATTATATACCAGACCATCCTTTCATTATTTCGTTATGGTTCTTAGCACTAATTGTTATAGGATGCATCATCCATAATTTTCAGATTACAATTTTTTAATAGGCGATCATTGCAGAAAATTTATGAATTCTATAGAATGTTTGTTAAAGTATAAATCTTACGAACTTTGGCACTTCCAGGTTCGGAGCCCCTTGCGAGCTCGACGACCCCGCGGCCGCTCAGTACGCGCACCGTTAAATCCGCCACTGCATATGGCCTTCGTAGCCGATTAGCTTACGGAGATGAAAAAGAGAAATATGCACTCTCTAGCATGAAGTCACTTCCGGGGAGAAAGACACTTATTTTTATTTCCATCATTTCAAATCCAAGGAAAATGGCCCCAAAAAGTTCTAGTTTATGCTGAAAAATTGAGTACTCCGTGTTATCATTTATACTACTATTCGTTCAATGTTAAAACGCTTGACAATAAATTACTAATTTAAGAGTGCAATCAATCAGAGGTAATAAGATTTATGGTTTACCGTATTCATTAAACGTGATTATAAAACTTTCATTCTGTGGTCGCTATGCAAGTATCTTCTTTAAACCACCATACCAGCGGCTCTCCAACATCGGTTCCTGCCGGAGCCCGGTGTATAAATTAACGCTTGCGTGAAAGTTCGTCTCTGGAAAGAAGGAAGGTACTGGCATGGTGGCTGGTACAAATCGTAGAACCGATCGCTGGTCTTTGCAGATGGGGCAACGGATGGGAAGTCTGCTAGTCCGGTTGATAGTGGTGTAAAACATTTTCATCATCCTATCCATGTTTGGACGTCTGAGAAACTGGCAATATTCGATCGATCGTGAGAAGATTTTGTTCTGAATCGTTCCGTTCAGTGCGCGTACCGTGTAATCCGCGATCATCTGTATGAATTGTTAAAGAATGTGTTACAAGGAAATATGCACCTCAAAATTCATCACACAGATCTCGTTACCCGTATATCGCTCATATCACGCATAACGACCAGTGCAAACACGTAGGATTTGTTATAAAGCCTGTCTCATAGTAAATTGAGCCAAAGAAAGCGCGCTACTGTGGCGCCTCTAGTGACGTCAGCCGGAAACTAATATTTTTAGTAGTATTAGTGAATAGTAACAATCAAGTTGTGCAAGTTTCAGACCTGTACTATTGTTTTTCACTAAATGCCGTATAATGGAAATTGAACGACCAAAAATAAATCCGCACAAATAACTGGAGCGCCGGTGGACAGATTGACAAGGCCTGGAATCCATAATAAAAGCAAAGAAAAATTAAAAGTATTTTTCTTTTGTACAGTAATACATAAGGTTTGTTATAAAAATAGGTTTTTAATTTTTGCGTGTTCCCTGTTCTTATAAATTCACGTACTTTTTATAGCCGATTTTTCGACCTGCCATTATTCCAAGGTTGTCTTGGAGTGGTACTGGGCCAATAAGATCACTTGGTACCAAAACCAAATTTCCCAGAGTTTCACCCCATCGAAAAAATCTGGGCAATCACAAAACTTCGTCTTAGACGAAGTGTTGGAACAGTTAGAGATGTTCTTGGCAAGAGGAAGTTAACGGAGGTTGCGAAAACGGTGTCCCATTCCACGACATGGGCGTTAATGCAGGAAACAAAAACAAAATACGTGAATTTAAAAGAACAGGGAACACATAAATAGTAAAAAAAAATTTTTTTAAAACAAACCTTATGCAAAACTGTACAAAAAAAAAATACTTGTCATTTTTTTGTTTTTTATTTTAATGGGTTCCCGGTATATTCAATTTGCTCAGTTGCCTTGGTGCTATAGTATTTTGTGCGGATTTATTTTTGGTCGTTCAATTTCCATTATACGGCATTTAGCAAAAAACAATAGTACAGGTCTGAAACTTTCACAACTTCATTGTTACTATTCACTAATAATACTAAAAATATTAGTTTCCGGCTGACGTCACTAGAGGCGCCACAGTAGCGCGCTTTCTTTGGCTCAATTTACTATGAGACAGGCTTTAGCTTCGTTCATCACCGGTTATTTCGAACGAGACGTTCACAAACTTGATGTTGAAATTCCAATCTACCTTCGAAACCACTGGAAAGAGCTGCAAACTTATTTTAATCAGAACGCGTCCTTGTCCTGCCAAGTTGTTATCCTTACCGGAGCCAGATTCGCTTCAACAAGATACTCGGTGCAAAGAATAGCAATACAAATTCTGTACAAATTCATTGCATGCATCGAACGACCGGTGTTCCGGTAGGGTGTCGTATCCGGTATTGTAGTCGTATGCGTTTGTGTAAAGCATCGATAGATGTTTCCACACAGCGTTCGAAGCAGATGCTATAAGCACCATTGGCACGCCTTTCCTCAAAGATGTTTTTCGTTTTTGAATAATTAAAATAAGTAATTTGGCATTTTATTTTTTCTAGTTATTAGCATAATGAAGTAGTAGTTACTGTTGTCCAATTATAAAGTCACCAATAATAATTGAGCAAGTTTTTTTTTGAGATAAAGAATAATTTGCGTTGAACTATTATCATTATACATACGGTGAACAAATGTTGAAATCTGATTTGTTTCTTTGATAGACAGATGTGATTGATAGATGTGTTATGTGAATATTTTTTTATATGTCTCGTTGCTTTATGACCATCACGATGGTCCTGCCAAATTTGCTTAAACAAATACAAAAAACGTTAGTGCTACATATCTTGCGAAAAATAATGTCATAAAACGTTGAAAGTCCATTCTATGATTGTCCAGTTGCTAGAAGACCACTTAAATTTAATGTGGTTTAAAGGGCATTATCCCTAACTAACACGTAGATACAATAGTTTTGAGTTTGATAAATGTCAAAATCCTTTTCAACTAGTTTAATGATCTGAATAGTTGAATTTAGCATACATTAATTGGGGTTAACTAGCAAAAAAAAAACTAGTTGGAATTGCTGTGTCCTTTCGGATAAATATAGCTAACATAATCCCAAAAAATAAAATGCTACCTAACTTAAACCTGTTCAATCGTAGAAATTCAGATTTTTCCTTCAACTATTGAATGGTTTGTTTGCTGCCATGGTATAAACTAGTAGTTATAATATAAGTTTTTCTTTCAAAATTTCCTAATTAGTGACTGCAAACGCTTGAAGTTTAGCACTTACAATACAATCTCTCCTACTCATCTCAGATAATACAATGCCAGCTCGGGAATAAAAACTGCATAACAGCAGCACAAGTTATCCATGAATGTAACGCTAATCTTCTATTGGTAAATTCATTTCCTTTCTTCTTCAAACCTTGTCAATCCATTCAAACTATTAAAAACTTTCCATAGAACCTTATTTTATAAAATATTTTCCCAGTTTTCACCGGTCCTTTTATATGGAACTTACAAAACAAATAAGATGGACTTGAATTTACCGATCTAAAGGACACATTGTTTCTCGCACCTCTGTATTTCTCGCCCAAAATGACACAATTTATGCTATTACTAGCTCCGTTTGTATTTGTTTCTATCATCAAAACCACGATTTAACCAACAAGAGATTTACAACTGGCCTTATAGCAACTGGACTATCATTAAATGGATTTCCACCGTTTTATCATAAATTTTGGGCACGTTATGATCTTTTATAAATATCTGTATTTAGTTAAGCAAATTTGGCAAGTGTTTACCCAAAAAAAGGTTCTTCAGTGAAAAACCACGAAAATCAAGGAGGTCTTATAACAACTGGACAGAGCGTAGCCATCTTTTATTTTTAGAGCGATGTACTTGTTCGGAATATATTATGCGTGATAATTATTTGAAATATTAAATGAATATCTCAATTTTCTTAAAAACACCTCCACCATATGCTAGTAGCGACTCTTATTCATTATTATTATTACTCATTGGTTGCGATAATTTTCCTCAATCGTCCAAACCAACGCCCTTCGTAGATATTTATTTTCCCTTGTTTGCTCGGGATCCATCCATTGATCACCAGCCGGAATCTTGCTTCCGGCATATAGGGGGGGAACCTAATTTTGTTCAGGCTGATATTCGAAAAAATCGCTCGTATCGGAAAGATGGGACAGGAGGTGGGCATAGGGCCATGCTTTTGAATTTCTTGAAACACCGCTTTAAGGATGCTGTGATTGGGCCGCTTCAGAAAGGTGCAGAAATCGACGGTTACATCGTAGAACTCATTCTCTATCCCCGCCAACGTCACGAAGTGGCGCACCCGCATCTGTGGTGTAGAGGAAAAAGCTTCTTTGAAATAGAGATCAAACGCCCCGCTAGCATGCAGTCACGAAAGCCTACCGTAAACTCGTTGATTTTCTGTAAAAGGATGAACGTCATGTCGAAAGTAAAATAGGGCTCAACGGTGTACCGCGTGAACTGGACCGAAGAGTTCAAGTACTTCGGGTCGGTGTCAATTTCGACCTTCGTTAGAGCAACGGTTATCTGCCAGATAGGATTACATGAAATATGAGGCAACTACTGAGGTGTCTTGCTTTGTGGACAAGAGGTTTACTTACTTTGTTCACGACACCGAACACCACGGTGTTTGGAATGGAGAGTACAATAATACACAGAATAATTCTATTCATCTTCGATGAATCAGTTGTTAACGCCCAAAACCAATGATAGAAGCAGCTTGAACAAGCGCTCTTATCTGCCATTCTCATTGGTACGGTTGTAGTATTCATATTATAAGAATTGAGGGTTTTGTAGCACTATTTTGTCAAAGGCTATAGATCTAGATCAAAGTTGAAAAGTAATCAAATAATTTTATAACCAGATTATATCAGCCCTAATTTTGTTGAATTATTTTTTCTGCACTTAATGAAATTATTGCGATCTATTCGAATTGATATGTTTCTAGAAACAAAAAAAAACTTTTAATCGTTAAACTAATGTAGAAACCATTACCTTTGCCCAAAAAAGCATTCTCATATGAGCTACGTTCGATCAGAAGTATTAAAGTATCAACGCAATTGAAGGAAAACAAAAAACTCGCTGCACTTGTTTTTGTGTGTTGTTTTTAAACAAAAAATTATAAAATTGTTGTTTTATGGGACTGTAGTTCATCGCAACTTTTACCTAATCTGTGTTGACTGCTGTAGCAAATTATTTTATTTCTATTTGAAAATTAAAAGTCTTCGTTTAGTTGAGAAAAAGTTTACCTGAAGCATTCAAAATGTAAAATTATGAAGAAAAGTAAGGTAAATAATAGTGGACTTGGGGAGTTTACATGATGCATCCAGGCTTAACAATCTACAGCTACGACTAGCTATGGAAGACTATCATTACGATGACACTAGATTTGTTGAAAGCCTATTCACCGACGATCACTGTTGCATTGAGGAAGTTGTTGTTATGCTGTTACTCGAGTTTCAAAACCGTAGGAAAGTAGTGTTGTGTCTTAAGAATTTTTTGACGAGATTCATTCTTATGAATCTTTTACTTCAGATTAATTCAGATGGATTCATGAATCTTTTGGGATTCGAATCTTCAAACGTTAATGAATCTTTCGAAACCTTGATGAATCTCCATGATTGTTACGTTGTCGTGGATCATGCGACCAAAACAAAAGGTACCCAATTTTGCTCATAAGTTTTTCTCAGTTGATAAATCTTTGGGATTCATGAATCTCTCCCTTATTGGTGCCAAAGTATTGTGGTTCTGCTGGATGGAAAAACAGATCTGCGTGTCTAAAGTTGAGACCTGATGCACCCGAGATGCTATGGGGATTAAGAAGACTATTATTATTACTGAACATTGAAACGCTGGCCAGAACTCTTTGCCTGCACGATCCAGAATTGCCCTAACGATAGACACGACACTTATCAAAAGGCAGGGATAGAATAACACCAGATACTGAAGGTGGTCCGGGCCGATTCAAGTTGCCAACAATCCTTCTCCTTCAACAAATTCCACTACATATACTTTTAACTGAACCGATCAGTCTAGACGTCAAAAACTTGGACCTTCTGTTCGGAGATCAGGAACGCAGCATCATTGAAGAATATCAATACTAGTAGCGGCTCAAGATTGTTACCCTGGGAGACTCCTGAAATTCCAAGAGCCAACCTTTACACGGAACTACTGGCCAGTGGGTAAGAATTGAACCCATCGTACCATGTTGTCAGCACTGTCGATTTTGATGCTTCGCGATACTGGGTCGATACTGCGATACAGGCTGGGTGCCGGAGTCCAGCCTCATAAAGACGTAAATCACAAGTCGCAACACCTTCGATAAGGCACTAAGCAACGTGGGTTCCCCTTTTTGGAAATGTTTGTCATCCGGGTTGATTTATAATCAATGGGAAACGGGTAACTTGCTGGGGATTGAATAGGTCCGTCAGTAAAAGGGGCAAGAGTGTCATAACATCGTATCAATATTATCACCGGAATACCGTCAGGGCCATGGTTGATGGATGGTATAAACTTTATTATACAAACAGCGACAGAAACTGCGTTAACATTTTCAATTATTTTTATTCCATGTAGCCATTTGGAGGTGAATTTAATCTACTACTCGTATGAGCTTACCAAATGTACGGCACTCAGCGAGTAGTTGGTTACGAGCCTTTTGATTGAACGTTATTTCCAGAATAAAATCGCTTTCCGGTAGCAAACCCGGTAATGATAAATCTGACGGACGCACGTTGCGGATGGCATAGTGTCCTTGCTTGATCGGACATCTGGTCGGCAGAATGCTTTCACACTGCATGCCCTCGTAGAAGGTTTTCACGAACCGATCCATAGTCGGTCGCCTCAGAAAGGCACACGTGTCGACGGATCGGGTTATGAGTGCGTTCTGAGTTGTACCATCCGTAGACACCACGTAGTATGTAACAGTCAGCTGCGAAGATATCATGATATGTAGTCAAGCGGTAGCGGAAGAACTGATAGAACCATCTTACGCGCAAGTCCTTTATATCCCTTTTAATGTTTATTTCCCAATGAAGCGTTTGATTATGCTGCTCTTTGCCTTCCTGGCGTATGAAACTTGTTCCATTGACGAACTTGTCGTTAACTTTGTTGCGAATCGTATGTACCACTGGAACCAACTATGCAACAGAAGAAGCAGATGAATTCTTTCTCCAGTTCCAACTACACTCAGTTTTCATTACACTATGCTACTTTAAAACATACTCACGCGAACAAAACCGGTCGTTATTGCAACACACAAAATCGATGTTACCAGAATGAACCGCACGTTCGGCATGTTGATTGACTTTTGAGTGAACGCTAGATGGAGCTCGAACAGCGCTTAAATGGAATCTTTTCATTTAAATACTGCAATTACGGATATTAAATGGCTATTTAAAAGCAATCTCCAAATGGGATCACTAGCATGAAGGTACATGCATAGCGCCTAGAATGTATATATGTGTTTATCCACTCATCATAATCGACCATAGTAACTGGAAATGATGTGATATCATCAAATGGAGATAGATTTGGTCACAATTATGTAGATGTGTTTTGTTTTACATCCAACCACGAACCTTCGAACCTTCGGACTAGCTTGCCGTGCACCAAAGAATTCGCTACAGGTTCTTTCCAGTTAGGTACACCATCTTGAGGAGGTATTCAGTTTCCGGCAGAAATCCGGGCAGCTTGGCGTCGGCCGGCCGAATGTTACGCAGGTAGTAGTGTCCTGGTTGAATGGGACATCTGGTGGGGAGACTACTGTTTCGGGTCATGATATCGTACACAAGCGTCGCAGTTCGATCAATCTTCGGTCGTCTTAGGAAAGCACAGGCGTTGATTTGTCTGGTAAGGAGAGGATTCTTCCCGGCGGTACCCTTCGTTACTATGAAGTATGATAAGGATACATAGAACGAAAAATTGAGACAGGTATGAATTATACCGAACGGTATGATGAAGCACCCTATGGAAAATTGTTGTTACCTTGGCTTCTTTAAACGACCGAAATACGTCAATCTCGTAAGCAACGGTTCGGTTTTCTATTGGGAGTGAGCGATCAATGGAGCACGAAACATTGCAGTATTTGTTATTTACTTTCATGTCCAGCTTGGTTACCACTGGTATTAACTGCAGAGCATTGGCAAAACAAGGTGTATATTGGTTTGTACTGGTGTACTGCGGACTGCCAGGGATTTGATTTGGAACAATCAAAAGAACTTACTCTCCATACTTGCTGCGAGTCGGCAAATCGTGATCGCCAATCGTGAAAGTTAAAAGCACCTGCAGTATGAAACGCATATCTGAACTCTTCTTCATTCAGGTAAGTCTATAAATCCAAGCTTTCCAGATGATTTCATTGGATTGAGGAATTATCGTGATCAAGTAAGTAACATCAGATAAATGTGGATCTATATTCTTCCCACGGCACAAATTGAAGTGATTGAAGATCAAAATAAACGTGTAGGAAAATATAGAACAGTAATTTGGGTAAATATAATAACGTGGTAAAGTGTTATCATCTTTAACATTTGATCACAGCAATAAGAGAATTAGATCATTGTGAATGATTGTTTTAATGTTGACCTTTCAACGACACAACAGCCGAGCGGATGGAAATTCGGCCCATAAGTGTCGGGACGCTGTGCGTTCGACAGCGACTCCAATGCATCTGGCTTTGTCTCTAACTTATCAGTTTTTGTCTCGTGTTCATCTAGTTTTGTCTAGTGTCTAGTTTTCAATTTTTTCTTGCGTCGTCGAGGAGTAGCATGGAGAGTTACTAGCTAAGACATATGGCCTTCGTAGCCGGTCCCAAGATCAATTGAGGTCTATACCGCCAGATTAGCTTGCGGAGAAGAAGAGGAGAAATATGCACTCTCTAGCATGAAGTCACTTGCTGGGAGAAAGACCGAACACTTAAGGTCTCTGGTTGAAAGATAAAGAAATTGTAGCCAACAAAAAATTTTATTCTTCTTTCGGTCAAAATCTAACACGATGTTTTTCTATAATACTTTAAAGAATTTCGTTTTGGCTAGAATATAACCTGCTCATCTCCATATTCCCAAGTGAACTTTGGCGTAAGGAAATGTCCACAAATGGAATGGACAGACTTTAGACTCTTGTTAGCTTTTATTTCCATCATTTCAAATCCAAGGAAAATAGCTCAAAGAATTTTAGTTTATGCTTAAAAATTCTTTCCACCGTAATATCATTTATATAACTATCCGTTCAATGATAAAACGCTTAACAGTAAGTTACTACTTTAAGAGTGCAATCAATTAGAGGTAATAAGATGTATGGTTTACCGTATTCATTAAACGTGATTATAAAACTTTCATTCGATGTTCACTGAATCCGTCGCGTAGGTAGATTTTTATAAGGACCTTGGAAAAACCGAAAATCATTTAAGGCAAACGCTTCACTGTTGGACATCTGAGCTATGCATGTATCTTCTTTAAACCACCATACCAGCGGCTCTCCAGCATCGGTTCCTGTTGTAGTCCGGAGTAAAAATTAACGCTTGCGTGAAAGTTCGTTTCTGGAAAGAAGGACGGTATTGGGAAAGTAGTTGGTACAAATCGTAGAACCCATCGCTGATCTTTGCAGATGGGGCAACGGTTGGGAAGCCTGCTAGTTCGATTGATAGTGGTGTAAAACATTTTCATCATTCTATCCATGTTTGGCCGTCTGAGAAACTGGCAATATTCGATCGAGCGGGAGAAGATTTTATTCTGAATCGTTCCGTTCAGTGCGCGTACCGTGTAATCCGCGATCATCTGTATGAATTGTTAAAGAATGTGTTACAAAGTAATATGCACCCATATTTTTTCACACAGATCTCGCTACCCGTATATCGTTCATATCGCGCATTGCGACCACTGCAAACTTGTAGGATTTGTTATAACTTGGTTCATCGCCGATTATTTCGAACGAGACGTTCACAAACTTGATGTTGAAATGCCAATCCACCTTCGAGACCACTGGAAAGAGCTGCAAACTTATTTTAAGCAGAACACGTCCTTATCCAAACAAGTTGTTATCCTTACCGGAGCCAGATTCGCTTCAACAAAATACTCGATACAAAGAATAGCAATACAAATTCTGTACAAATTCATTGCACGTATCGAATGATTGATGTTCCGGTAGGGTGTCGTATATGTATTGTAGCCGTATACGTCTGTGTAAAGCATCGATAAATGTTTCCCCACAGCGTTCGAAGCAGATGCAATAAGCACCGTTGGTAAGCCTTTCCTCAAAGATGTTTTTCGAAATTTAATAATTAAAATAACTAATTTGGCTTTTTTTTTTTAGTTATTAGCATAATGAAGTAGTAGTTACTGTTGTCCAATTATAAAGTCACCAATAATAATTGAGCAAGTTTTTTTTTGAGATAAAGAATAATTTGCATTGAACTATTATCATTATACATACGGTGAACAAATGTTGAAATCTGATTTGTTTCTTTGATAGATGTCTTATGTGAAAATTTATTTGTATGTCCAGTTGCTATAAGACCATCACGATCGTCCTGCCAAATTTGATTACACAAATACAAACATCGATAGTACAACATACTCTGCTAAAAATAATATGATAACACGTTGAAAGTCCATTCTATGATTGTCCAGTTGCTATAAGGCCATTTTTATTCCATCCGGTTCAAAGGGCATTTCCCTAATTAACTGGGAGGTACAATAGTTTGGAGTTTGGTAAATATCAAAATCCCTTTCAATCAGTTTGTTGAACTGAATAGTTCGATTTGGCACACATTGATTGAAATCAACTAGCAAAAGTGGTTTAAATGTTGTCCCAACCTGTTGGAATTGCTATGTCTCGTTTGATACATACAGCTAACATAATATCTCAAAAAAAATTGCGACCTATCCTAAACCTTACCAATCAGAAATTCAGATTTTTCAACTTTTTCAATTTTTTAACTAATTTAGCAGGTTTTTACCCAAAAATTTTCGAAGGCGAGCTTATTTACCAATATATTCAGTGAAAAACCACGAACATAGAGGAGATCTTATAGCAAATCAGAGAACAGAGTGTAACCTTCTTTTATTTTTAGTGCCATGTACTTGTTCTAAATATATTATGCGTGATAATTATTTGAAACATCAAACAAATATCTAAATTATTTTTCAATCACCTTCATCCTATGCTTGCAGCGGCTGTTATTCGTTATAATTAATGCTCATTGGTTGCGATAACTTTCCTCAATCGCCCAAACCAACGCCCTTCGTAGATATCTACGTTCCCTTGTTTGCTCTCGATCCACCCATTGATCACCATCTGGAATCTAGCTTCCGGTATATACGGGGGAATCCTAATTTTGTTCAGGCTGATATTCGAAAAAATAATCCGTTTCGGAAAGATGGGACAGGAGGTGGGCATAGGGCCATGCTTTTGAATTTCTTGAAACACCAGCTTAAGGATGCTGTGAGTGGGCCGCTTCAGAAAGGTGCAGAAATCGACGGTTACATCGTAGAATAAATTCTCTATCCCCGCCAGCGTCACGAAGTGGCGCACCCGCACCTGTGTTGTAGAAGATAGTTCGATGAAACAGAGTTGAAACGCCCCATCAGCAAGCAGTCACAAAAGGTTACCGTCAACTCGTTGACTTTCTGTAAAACGATGAACGTCATGTCGAAAGTAAAATAGGGCTCCACGGTGTACCGCGAGAACCGGACCGAAGCGTTCAAGTACTTCTGGTTGGTGTCAATTTCGGCCTTCGTTAGAGCAACGGTTATCTGCCAGATAGGATTACATGAAATATGAGGCAACTACTGAGGTGTCTTGCTTTGTGGACAAGAAATTTACTTACTTTGTTCACGACAGCAAACACAATAGTGGTTGGAATGGAGAGTACAATAATACACAGAAGAATCCTATTCATCTTGGATGCGACAACTGTTAACGCTCAAAACTAATGATAGAAACAGCTTGAAGAAGCGCTGTTTTCTGCGATTCTCGTTGTTGCGAATCCAGTATTCATACAGTCAGTATTCAGGGGTTTTGTACCACTATTTTGTCAAGGGATATAACTATAGATCGCAACTTGTGATTGCAACAGTGTTTTTAGTGAGGGTACTAATTACAGTTGCAAAGTAATGAAATCATTTTGCACCGGTCCTAATTTTGTTGAATTGAGTTTTTTGTCTGCACTGCAATGAAATTAATGCGATCAGTTCTAATTGATGTGCTTCAAGAAAAAAAATAACAGCTAATGGTAAAACCAACCAATAATTTGCTCAGAAAACTATCCTGATATTAGATACGTCTGACCAAGAGTATTTAAGTATCAACGCAATTGAAAGAACTCGTTGCCATTGGTTTTGTGTGTTGGTTTTTAAACATATCATTATAAAATTATAGTTTTATAAGACTGTAGTTTAGCGTAACTTTTACCAGAATTGATCTGTGTTTACTGTTGTAGCAAATTATTTTACTTCTATTTGCAAATTAAAAGTCTCCGTTTAGTTGAGGAAAAGTGAACCTATTTATTTATTCTTATGGGGTTCCGGACTAAAAAACCTTCCCAGACGATATCCCGCTCCCTGGGGACCTTTCATGGGAAGACTGCTCCAAGGGAGGGCGGCTTATTTACGTGAACGCGTACAGCCCGGCAAGCTTGCCGTGTTGAAGGCATTCCACATCGACCGTCACCATACCGCACAGCCTATCGACCCTCTGGTTGTCAATTACGACCTCCTCATTTTTAACACCCTGGAGATGGCGTCGAGAGTTGACCGGCCTTTCCTGAAGCCGTACTGAGCATCAGAGAGATGCCGACCCGACTCCAGGTGCTCCATCAACCGCCGTTGGATGAGCGCTCAAGTACTTTGCCCAGAGTATTGAGGCGTGCAAATCGGTCGATAAGAGGACGGCTCTCCGGGAGGCTTACCACTCTTCGGTAACAGAACCAGACGCTGCTGCTTCCCCTCCGCCGGAATAGTCCCTGCATCGAAGTAGTGCTGATACACCCGCTTGAAGACTCCTGGAAAGGCTTTAATTGCTGCCCAGCCGATAACCAGTCCCCCAAGGGTTGCTGTCCACAGCCTCCCATTTTTCCTCAAAGCATCGTCGCTTGCTTTGCCGAATGCCTTGCTGGAGAGCCGTCTTTGCTGGTCGGTATGCTGGTCTTCGTTCATCTCTTATGTTGTGTTGGTTTTGTCGGGCCCGGTTGAACCGCCGCCGGCACGCGACGAGCTCCTGTCGAAGCGTAGCGATCTCGTCCGTCCACCAGAACACTGGTTGCCGTCCATTCCTCCAGGGAGACTTCCACGGCATTGTGAAGTCACAGGCTACCGTCATGGCCAGCCTTGCCTCCCTCTCACCAATGCTGCCCTCGAAGATATCCAGATGACTCAGCACTTCAACGAAGGTTTCGAAGGACTCTGCCAACGTTCATCAGAACCTATTCGAGCGAAGCTATGACATACATCACAACGGCTCCCCTGCACCGGTTCTCTCCCTCCGACCGACGCCACTCAATCCCCCAGGCCTCCGACCATGCGTTACTGTTCCTTGGGAGCAGCGATGTAATCTCTGCCCACTTCTTCTTCTTCTTCTTGGCGTAACGACCTCTTGGTCATGCCTGCCCGTTTAAGGGCTTACGAGACTTGTTTCCCTGTTGTACGTGGATAGTCAGTCCTCTCGTACAGGGGAGGGTCCGGTCTCGGTTGGGATTCGAACCCACGCCGTCGAGGTGGTGAGCCCCGGCGCTCATGGGCCGATTTTCTAACCGGCGCTACCGCTCGCCTGTCGCGGACCCCTCTGCCCACTTACTTCTTTTTTTATATGGTCGTCCTCGAAGGCGACCTCTCTGACCCTTTGTCCCCATCCCGCATGTACACCACTAAGGTAGGGCTAGGATGGGAGGGTTTCGGAAGTACAAAAATCTCCTTTTACGGACGTTGTGGCACGCGACGATCCCCTGAAGGGGGAAAGCGAATGTTGCCGAAAGGCTTCTAGACAACCTTTGGATCAACAGACCAAAGTTATCCTGCTCTCGACGATGGACTCAAACGGGATACAATTGACATGGTTACCCACCAATTGATTTACTCCCGTTTACTACCCTCTAATAATCTTCCCGAAGCATTCGCTGAAAGCTCCCAGCATTTTTCCTTCCGACTTATCTCCCAACCCTCTTATCGTCCTGGGATTGAGCAAACCCCTTCACGAACAAAAACTCGTGAAAGAATCCGTTGCCCGTGAGTACCTGGGACAGGGGAAAGTTAACCAGCCCATGACTCTGGGTTACCCATGGCTCGATTTCGGGTAGAAGACTATGCGCCCACTTTACGAAACGGCTAGCTGACGTCTGCGCGGCGATGTCGTCCCACTCAAGTTGCCACCTCGAGTAAGTGACTGTTCGTTGCTCCTTTCGTATATCTTTTGCCGCTCATCCCGTTTCACTTCTGGCCTCGTAGCACCGCTGGTCCTCGTCGATCAGCAAGCATATAGGTGGCATGCTTGCTACAACGCTCTGCCCACTTACTTCGGTACTCGTCTAGCGTCATGGCACCTTGTGGTGGGAGATACATACTAACGAAAACCACCTCAGCAATCTCGGGCGCGCTGAAGTCCTCACTTCTGTTCTCGATGGTTCTTTGAATGGGATATTTACCCGTTGGTACTATCATCGCCCTACGCCGCTGATCCACCACCCAATTTCCGTTGTTATTTGGGATTCGGTATGGGTCAGCTATCAATGCTACGTTAAAACCTTGGTCTCTTGCCGTGTTCACGAAGATGTCCAGAGCCATCTCGCAGTGATTGAGGTTTTGTTGGAAGACTTTCAATTTCACGGCGCGAGTTTAATCTTTTTCCGTCCGTTGACCGATGGAGTGCCCTACTGCTTCAGTTCCCTTGCAAACTAGACATTTGCGTGGAGCCTGAGGGAAATGCATTCCCTTCATGGTTGTCCTCGGCACACGGGGACAACAGCCCGAGCGATCCTTCCCAAGACAGTAAATGGCGATATACCTCCATTCCTGACACCGGAAGCATCGCTGGCGTCTTTCTTCCCGGTGGATCGTCCAACCCACCATAACGATCAATTCTGAGTTGTACCATCCGTAGACACCACGTAGTATGTAACAGTCAGTTGCGAAGATATCACGATATGAAGTCAAACGGTAGCGGGAAAACTGATAGAACCTTCTTACGCGCAAGTCCTTTATATCCCTTTTAATGTCTATTTCCCAATGAAGCGTCTGATTATGCTGCTCTTTGCCTTCCTGGCATATGAAATTTGTCCATTGACGAACTTGTCGTTAACTTTGTTGCGAATCGTATGTACCACTGGAATCAACTATGCAACAGAAGAAGCAGATGAATTGCTTCTCCAATTCCACTCATTTTTCATAACACTTTGCTACTGTAAAACATACTCACGCGAACAAAACCGGTAGATACTGCAACACACAAAATCGATGTTACCAGAATGTACCGCACGTTCGGCATGTTGATTGGTTTTCGAATGAACGCTAGATAGAGCTCGAACAGCGCTTAAATGGAAGCGTTTCATTCAAATACTGCAATTACGGATATTGAATGACTATTTAAAAGCAATCTCCAAACGGGATCATAACCATGAAGCTACATGCATTGCGTAACGTATATTTGTGTTTATTCCCTCACCATAATCGACCATAGAAACCGGAAACGACGTGATATCATCAAATAGAGATAGATTTGGTCACATAAAACATCATGTCGATGCCAATTGTTTTACATCCAACCAGTCGAACCTTCGGACCAGCTTGCCGTACACCAAGACATTTGCTGCCGGTTCCAGCATTGACCCGGTCCGGTACATCATCTTGAAGAGGTATTCAGTTTCCGGTAGAAAGCCTGGCAACTTAATGTCGGCCGGCCGAATGTTACGCAGGTAGTAGTGCCCTGGTTCAATGGGACATCTGGTGGGGAGACTACTGTTTCGGGTCATGATATCGTACACAAGCGTCGCAATTCGATCAATCTTCGGTCGTCTTAGGAAAGCACAGGCGTTGATTTGTCTGGTAAGGAGAGGATTCTTCCCGGCGGTACCCTTCGTCACTATGAAGTATTCATAGGTAATCTGGAACGGAAGATATTAACGGGTAGCAATACTAGACTTTATCCTAAGCCACCCATGATTTCGTATACCTTAACCTCTTTGAGTACACGGGCTATGTCGATCTCATAAGCAACGGTTCGGTTTTCTAATGGGAGTGAGCGATCAATGGAGCACGAAACATTGCAGTATTTGTTATTTACTTCCATTTCCAGCTTGGTTACTACTGGGATTAACTGTAGAGCATTGGCAAAACAAGGTGTATACTGGTTTGTACTTTATATACTGTCAACTTCCAGGGGTTTGATCTGGAACAATCAAAAGAACTTACTCTCCATGCTTGTTGCGAGTCGGCAAACTGTGTTAGCACCAAAGCCAAAAGCACCTGCAGTATGAAACGCATATCTGAATTCTTCTCCATTCTGGTAAGCCTTTAAATTCTTCGAGTAATTTTTTAGAGAATTCGTCTTATTTAGAAATTACTGTTATCTGTTTGAAATATTAGCATAAAGAAATGTTGATCATTGTTCCACGCTTCGAATCAAGGTAATTTTGATGACGATCTAGATAATTTGCGCAAAATTTATTGCAGTGTTTCTAATCGTGTAATGCAGTGATGTCAAACTCGTTTGACCTCGCGGGCCACATTTCGCCCCAAAATAGGTTCGCGGGCCAAAACGTAAAATTGATTGGATTGATGAAAATATGTTCTTATCAGTGTGATTTGATCCAAACAGTCAATCGTAATTAACACCTTCAAATTTTTTAAATATTATATTACTTCTTATAAAATTACTTCTTATAAAATACTTCTTCTTCTTCTTCTTCTTGGCCTAACAACCTCTTGGTCATGCCTGCCCGTTAAGGACTTACGAGACTTGTTTCCCTGTTGTACGTGGATAGTCAGTCCTCTCGTACAGGGGAGGGCCGTTTTTCTAACCGGCGCTACCGCTCGACTGTCGCGGACCCCTGATAAAATACAAATTTCAGTAAAAGATAAATTTTCTTTAACACTCTTGTGCGTTTTGGTAAAGATTTAGAAAAAAAGTAAATGTGCATTATTACTACAGCTAACTTAAATTGCTCCACATCTGTTAATGTATTAAGAATGCTATTGTAGTTCATAACGTTTGTTTTGTATTAACACTATTTATGCGCTTGTCTCGAAAATCTGTATGAAATCTTTGCTCTTGTCAACCGCAATATCATCGGCGTGATGTGGATCAAAGTTGTATATCACTTTCTTATAGAAATTGTTGAAATTGACTTTCGTTCAGTTCTCTTGCAATTCATTCAATTCAACAAAAAAACATTTTACTATTCAAACAATAGCTAATACTCAAAGATCCAAACTTTCGATGTATTGCTTCATAGGGGTCGCGGGCCGGATCCGATGTGCTTACGGGCCGCATGTGGCCCGCGGGCCGTATGTTTGACATCCCTGATGTAATGGAACACTTTAATTAGTTGGTGGAATGTTTGAAATCGGTACTGGAATAGTACATGCCAGCTCTGGAAGATTGAAATCTAATAATGGATTATTGCATACAGTTCCTGGAGGTACGGAACACTTTCCTGCAGCATTGCAAAGCGAGACGTGAAGTTCTGTTGGGTTCTGTGGAACTCTACAAATATCATGTTTCAACAAATCATCATTCGATCGGTAAAAAGTTATCGAAATGGCAACAGCAAACGCAAAAATAACATTAACACTCAGTTTAATTCCCTTTTTCTTCTTGTGTATGAAAGTGTACCTGGCCCGACTCTGATACAATGAAAACATGCAACATTATAACTTGTTGAAACATAACATTTATAGAGTTGCACAGAACCCTACAGAACTTCACATCTTTCTTTCCAATTAGTATTGAGAATAACAACTCTTTTCAGAGATTGCAATCAGAGTGAATAATCATCACGATGATTCTAATCTTTAAGTCACTCTTTTATGATTTAAAATGTGTAAAATGAACTTTAACTTAAGTAAGGTCGCAGTATCACCTACGATAATCTGATGGCCATCGCGAGGCAATCGTGTGCCACGCACGGTCAAACGGCCAGTTGATCTTCTGGATTTGATGTAAAATAACATTGACCACGCGTTTTTCCACATTCTACGCACTATTTGGACAAAAAAGCTCAAGAGCATGTTCATCACTATTAAAATTTAAGAATTGAATACGTAAACAAAACACGGCACGATTGTCAAATATTTCCTTTTTTTTCTAAAATCTAAATTTTTCTATTTGCTCATAAGTTTTCCTCAGTTGGCGCTTTTTTGGGATTCATGGATACAGGAAAGAGCTAGTAAGAGCTAATACTTTTACATATGTTCCCTTACTGGTGCTAAAGTATTGTGGTTCTGCTGGATGGAAGAACGAATCTGCGTGTCTAAAGTTGAGACTTAATCCATCGGAGATGCTATGGGGACTAAGAATACTGTGGTAGTCAAACGAGACTTGGACGCTGATTCGTGCATACGACAGACACGACACTTATCAAATGACAGGGATATAATAACACCAGATACTACAGGAGGTCAGGGCCTATGGAAGTTGCTAACAATCGTCAAGATTGTTCTGTCTTCTCTGTGTGTGTGTTCATTACTTGAGGGCTCTGTTGCAACAATAAATACTAAATTACATTCTTAGAACAAAGTAAGTGTACTCTATTTAATTGAACCGAACAACTGGACGTCATCGGCAAAAACTTGGACTTCCTGTTTGGAAACCAGCAACGCAGCATCATTGATGAATAGCAGAACCAGGAGCGATCCAAGACTGGTACCCTGGGCGACTCCTGTAGTCCCACTATTTATTTATATTTTATTTATGCTACTGATATTTTATTTATGCACTTTCATTTATTTTTATTCCATGTTGTCATTTGGAGGTGAATTTAATCTACTACTCGTATAAGCCTACCAAATGTACGGCTCTCAGCGAGGGGTTCGTTACGGACCTTTTGATTCCAGATAATTTTTAAAATTCCAGATAACAGTCAGCTGCGAAGATATCATGATATGTAGTCAATCGGTAGCGGGAGAACTGATAGAACCTTCTTACGCGCAAGTCCTTAATATCCCTTTTAATGTCTATTTCCCAATGAAGCGTCTGATTATGCTGCTCTTTGCCTTCCTGGCGTATGAAACTTGTTTCATTGACGAACTTGTCGTTAACTTTATTGTGAATCGTATGCACCACTGGAACCAACTATGCAACAGAAGAAGCAGATGAATTCTTTCTCCAGTTCCAACTACACTCAGTTTTCATAACACTTTGCTACTGTAAAACATACTCACGCGATCAAAACCAGTTGATATTGCAACACACAAAATCGATGTTTCCAAAATGAACCGCACGTTCGGCATGTTTTCGAATGAACGTTAGATGGAGCTCGAACAGCACTTAAATGGAAACGTTTCATTCAAATACTGCAATTACGGATATTGAATGACTATTTAAAAGCAATCTCCAAACTCAAAGCATCATGAGCGTGGAGCTGCAGAGCCTAGAATGTATATTTGTGTTTATTCACTCATCATAATCGTCCATACAAACCGGAAACGATATGATGTCTTGAAATGGAGACAGATTTGGTCACATAAAACATCATGTCGATGTGTTTTGTTTTACATCGAACCAGTCGAACCTTCGGACTAGCTTGCCGTACACCAAAGAATTCGCTATCGGTTCTAACATTGACCCGGTCCGGTACATTATCTTGAGGAGGTATTCAGTTTCCGGTAGAAAGCCTGGCAACTTAATGTCGGCCGGCCGAATGTTACGCAGGTAGTAGTGGCCTTGTTTAATGGGACATCTGGTGGGGAGACTACTGTTTCGGGTCATGATATCGTACACAAGCGTCGCCATCCGATCAATCTTCGGTCGTCTTAGGAAAGCACAGGCGTTGATTTGTCTGGTAAGGAGAGGATTCTTCCCGGCGGTACCCTTCGTCACTATGAAGTATTCATAGGTAATCTGGAACGGAAGATATTAACGGGTAGCAATACTAGACTTTATCCTAAGCCACCCATGATTTCGTATACCTTAACCTCTTTGAGTACACGGGCTATGTCGATCTCATAAGCAACGGTTCGGTTTTCTAATGGGAGTGAGCGATCAATGGAGCACGAAACATTGCAGTATTTGTTATTTACTTCCATTTCCAGCTTGGTTACTACTGGGATTAACTGTAGAGCATTGGCAAAACAAGGTGTATACTGGTTTGTACTTTATATACTGTCAACTTCCAGGGGTTTGATCTGGAACAATCAAAAGAACTTACTCTCCATGCTTGTTGCGAGTCGGCAAACTGTGTTAGCACCAAAGCCAAAAGCACCTGCAGTATGAAACGCATATCTGAATTCTTCTCCATTCTGGTAAGCCTTTAAATTCTTCGAGTAATTTTTTAGAGAATTCGTCTTATTTAGAAATTACTGTTATCTGTTTGAAATATTAGCATAAAGAAATGTTGATCATTGTTCCACGCTTCGAATCAAGGTAATTTTGATGACGATCTAGATAATTTGCGCAAAATTTATTGCAGTGTTTCTAATCGTGTAATGCAGTGATGTCAAACTCGTTTGACCTCGCGGGCCACATTTCGCCCCAAAATAGGTTCGCGGGCCAAAACGTAAAATTGATTGGATTGATGAAAATATGTTCTTATCAGTGTGATTTGATCCAAACAGTCAATCGTAATTAACACCTTCAAATTTTTTAAATATTATATTACTTCTTATAAAATTACTTCTTATAAAATACTTCTTCTTCTTCTTCTTCTTGGCCTAACAACCTCTTGGTCATGCCTGCCCGTTAAGGACTTACGAGACTTGTTTCCCTGTTGTACGTGGATAGTCAGTCCTCTCGTACAGGGGAGGGCCGTTTTTCTAACCGGCGCTACCGCTCGACTGTCGCGGACCCCTGATAAAATACAAATTTCAGTAAAAGATAAATTTTCTTTAACACTCTTGTGCGTTTTGGTAAAGATTTAGAAAAAAAGTAAATGTGCATTATTACTACAGCTAACTTAAATTGCTCCACATCTGTTAATGTATTAAGAATGCTATTGTAGTTCATAACGTTTGTTTTGTATTAACACTATTTATGCGCTTGTCTCGAAAATCTGTATGAAATCTTTGCTCTTGTCAACCGCAATATCATCGGCGTGATGTGGATCAAAGTTGTATATCACTTTCTTATAGAAATTGTTGAAATTGACTTTCGTTCAGTTTTCTTGCAATTCATTCAATTCAACAAAAAAACATTTTACTATTCAAACAATAGCTAATACTCAAAGATCCAAACTTTCGATGTATTGCTTCATAGGGGTCGCGGGCCGGATCCGATGTGCTTACGGGCCGCATGTGGCCCGCGGGCCGTATGTTTGACATCCCTGATGTAATGGAACACTTTAATTAGTTGGTGGAATGTTTGAAATCGGTACTGGAATAGTACATGCCAGCTCTGGAAGATTGAAATCTAATAATGGATTATTGCATACAGTTCCTGGAGGTACGGAACACTTTCCTGCAGCATTGCAAAGCGAGACGTGAAGTTCTGTTGGGTTCTGTGGAACTCTACAAATATCATGTTTCAACAAATCATCATTCGATCGGTAAAAAGTTATCGAAATGGCAACAGCAAACGCAAAAATAACATTAACACTCAGTTTAATTCCCTTTTTCTTCTTGTGTATGAAAGTGTACCTGGCCCGACTCTGATACAATGAAAACATGCAACATTATAACTTGTTGAAACATAACATTTATAGAGTTGCACAGAACCCTACAGAACTTCACATCTTTCTTTCCAATTAGTATTGAGAATAACAACTCTTTTCAGAGATTGCAATCAGAGTGAATAATCATCACGATGATTCTAATCTTTAAGTCACTCTTTTATGATTTAAAATGTGTAAAATGAACTTTAACTTAAGTAAGGTCGCAGTATCACCTACGATAATCTGATGGCCATCGCGAGGCAATCGTGTGCCACGCACGGTCAAACGGCCAGTTGATATTCTGGATTTGATGTAAAATAACATTGACCACGCGTTTTTCCACATTCTACGCACTATTTGGACAAAAAAGCTCAAGAGCATGTTCATCACTATTAAAATTTAAGAATTGAATACGTAAACAAAACACGGCACGATTGTCAAATATTTCCTTTTTTTTCTAAAATCTAAATTTTTCTATTTGCTCATAAGTTTTCCTCAGTTGGCGCTTTTTTGGGATTCATGGATACAGGAAAGAGCTAGTAAGAGCTAATACTTTTACATATGTTCCCTTACTGGTGCTAAAGTATTGTGGTTCTGCTGGATGGAAGAACGAATCTGCGTGTCTAAAGTTGAGACCTAATCCATCGGAGATGCTATGGGGACTAAGAATACTGTGGTAGTCAAACGAGACTTGGACGCTGATTCGTGCATACGACAGACACGACACTTATCAAAAGACAGGGATATAATAACACCAGATACTACAGGAGGTCAGGGCCTATGGAAGTTGCTAACAATCGTCAAGATTGTTCTGTCTTCTCTGTGTGTGTGTGTTCATTACTTGAGGGCTCTGTTGCAACAATAAATACTAAATTACATTCTTAGAACAAAGTAAGTGTACTCTATTTAATTGAACCGAACAACTGGACGTCATCGGCAAAAACTTGGACTTCCTGTTTGGAAACCAGCAACGCAGCATCATTGATGAATAGCAGAACCAGGAGCGATCCAAGACTGGTACCCTGGGCGACTCCTGTAGTCCCACTATTTATTTATATTTTATTTATGCTACTGATATTTTATTTATGCACTTTCATTTATTTTTATTCCATGTTGTCATTTGGAGGTGAATTTAATCTACTACTCGTATAAGCCTACCAAATGTACGGCTCTCAGCGAGGGGTTCGTTACGGACCTTTTGATTCCAGATAATTTTTAAAATTCCAGATAACAGTCAGCTGCGAAGATATCATGATATGTAGTCAATCGGTAGCGGGAGAACTGATAGAACCTTCTTACGCGCAAGTCCTTAATATCCCTTTTAATGTCTATTTCCCAATGAAGCGTCTGATTATGCTGCTCTTTGCCTTCCTGGCGTATGAAACTTGTTTCATTGACGAACTTGTCGTTAACTTTATTGTGAATCGTATGCACCACTGGAACCAACTATGCAACAGAAGAAGCAGATGAATTCTTTCTCCAGTTCCAACTACACTCAGTTTTCATTACACTATGCTACTTTAAAACATACTCACGCGATCAAAACCAGTTGATATTGCAACACACAAAATCGATGTTTCCAAAATGAACCGCACGTTCGGCATGTTTTCGAATGAACGTTAGATGGAGCTCGAACAGCACTTAAATGGAAACGTTTCATTCAAATACTGCAATTACGGATATTGAATGACTATTTAAAAGCAATCTCCAAACTCAAAGCATCATGAGCGTGGAGCTGCAGAGCCTAGAATGTATATTTGTGTTTATTCACTCATCATAATCGTCCATACAAACCGGAAACGATATGATGTCTTGAAATGGAGACAGATTTGGTCACATAAAACATCATGTCGATGTGTTTTGTTTTACATCGAACCAGTCGAACCTTCGGACTAGCTTGCCGTACATCAAAGAATTCGCTATCGGTTCTAACATTGACCCGGTCCGGTACATTATCTTGAGGAGGTATTCAGTTTCCGGTAGAAAGCCTGGCAACTTAATGTCGGCCGGCCGAATGTTACGCAGGTAGTAGTGGCCTTGTTTAATGGGACATCTGGTGGGGAGACTACTGTTTCGGGTCATGATATCGTACACAAGCGTCGCCATCCGATCAATCTTCGGTCGTCTTAGGAAAGCACAGGCGTTGATTTGTCTGGTAAGGAGAGGATTCTTCCCGGCGGTACCCTTCGTCACTATGAAGTATTCATAGGTAATCTGTAACGGAAGATATTAACGGGTAGAAGCAATACTAGACTTAATCCTAAGCCAACCATGATTTCGTATACCTTAACCTCTTTGAGTACACGGGCTATGTCGATCTCATAAGCAACGGTTCGGTTTTCTAATGGGAGTGAGCGATCAATGGAGCACGAAACATTGCAGTATTTGTTATTTACTTCCATTTCCAGCTTGGTTACTACTGGGATTAACTGTAGAGCATTGGCAAAACAAGGTGCATATTGGTTTGTAGTTTATATACTGTCGACTTCCAGGGGTTTGATCTGGAACAATCCAAGGAACTTACTCTCCATACTTGTTGCGAGTCGGCAAACTGTGTTAGCACTAAAGCCAAAAGCACCTGCAGTATGAAACGCATATCTGAATTCTTCTCCATTCTGGTAAGCCTTTAAATTCTTCGAGTAATTTTTAAGAGAATTCGTCTTATTTAGCAATTACTGTTATCTGTTTGAAATATTAGCATAAAGAAATGTTGATCATTGTTCCACGCTTCGAATCAAGGTAATTTTTATGACGATCTAGATAATTTGCGAAAAATGTATTGCAGAGTTTCTAATCATGTAATGGAAATCGGTACTGGAATAGTACATGCCAGCTCTGGAAGATTGAAATCTAATAATGGATTATTGCATACAGTTCCTGGAGGTACGGAACACTTTCCTGCAGCATTGCAAAGCGAGACGTGAAGTTCTGTTGGGTTCTGTGGAACTCTACAAATATCATGTTTCAACAAATCATCATTCGATCGGTAAAAAGTTATCGAAATGGCAACAGCAAACGCAAAAATAACATTAACACTCAGTTTAATTCCCTTTTTCTTCTTGTGTATGAAAGTGTACCTGACCCGACTCTGATACAATGAAAACATGCAACATTATAACTTGTTGAAACATAACATTTATAGAGTTGCACAGAACCCTACAGAACTTCACATCTTTCTTTCCAATTAGTATTGAGAATAACAACTCTTTTCAGAGATTTCAATCAGAGTGAATAATCATCGATGATGATTCAAATCTTTAAGTCACTCTTTTGTGATTTAAAATGTGTAAAATGAACTTTAAGTCGTCAAAGAGATATGAATTCTTAACAGGGATTCGAATTATAACTTGGGATTCGAATTTCTATGACGACTAGTGATTTTTTTACCCACTCGTTCACTCTTTTGGGATTCGAATCCCTGTTAAGGATTCAAATTAAAGGGAGTAACAAAAACTTCGGCTAATGAGCGCCGGGGCTCACCACCTCGACGGCGTGGGTTCGAATCCCAACCGAGACCGGATCTTCCCCTGTACGAGAGGACTGACTATCCACGTACAACAGGGAAACAAGCCACGTAAGCCCTTAACGGGGCAGGCATGACCAAGAGGTCGTTACGCCAAGAAGAAGAACAAAAACATTCAGTTGGGATTTAAATCGTTCATTCAATATTAAGATTTAAATCACTCACTCATTCTTACTCAGAGCGCACATCACTCTTTCCAATGCTCCAGGAAAGAGTTGCATACCTCCAGGAACTGTATGTATCATTTGATTGCAATCTTCCAGAGCTGGCATGTATTATTCCAGTACCGATTTCAAACATTCCACCAACTGATACAGTGCTTCATTATATGATTCGAAACTCTGTATAATATTTTCGCAAATTGCTTCCCTTGACATTCGCAACGAATATCTAGATCGTCATGAAAGTTACCTTGATTTGAACGGTGGAACAATGATCAACATTTATTCATTGCTGATATTTCAAACAGATGGCAGACATGTCTTAATCAGACGAATTCTCTTTGAAATTTTCCGAAGAGTTTAAAGGCTTACCAGAATGGAGAATAAATCAGATATGCGTTTCATACTGCAGGTGCCTTTGGCTATAGTACATGGTTTGCGGTTCGCAGCTAGTATGGAGAGTAAGTTCTTTTGCTGGTTCCAGCTCAAATTCCTGGCAGCCCACAGTACATCAGTGCAAACCAATATACACCTTGTTTTTCCAATGCTCAAAAAAATTGGTAAAAAAGAAAGGGACTAAAACGAAATAACGATTTACCGTAGCTGTTTTTCATTATCGTACAATTAAGGCGAATGCTCTATAAATACCATATCGAGTTGTTTTTGTTTCAGTTAGAAATGTCGTTAAACATTTCATGCAATTATAATTCACTGTCCAAGAAGTAACGACTCAATTTTTTCATTTCACCATCATGCTTCGATCCGAGAACAATATTACACTCGCCTTGCTAGCAATAGTGGCTCTATTTTATTGCGAGCCATCGCACGCATTTGTCAGCGTAAGTACATCAGCAGTATTGAACATCTGCTGAGAGTGATTCAAAGATAAAATTTCCCATTTTAGCTGATGGTCATCACGAAGAAGTTAACGATCAACAGTAATGGCAAGTATACTAATGTAACACACGCTGTACACCAGATTGGACCGAAAGCGAACCATAGCACTGACATAGCATGGGAAAGTTACCGCCAGCTAAAGGATATAAAAGTAAGTAATCGGTCCCTATTCCTTTTCTACTTGCCAGTGCGTATGATCAATGGATGAACCAATTAACAATTATTTTAACTTAGCTGACTGCTTCGTTCTACGTCGTTCGAATGAACCGCCGAGCACAGAATCCTCTCATTAGCCGAAACGTTGACCTTTGCACGTTTATAAACCGCCCATCCTTGGATCGCTTTATTGACAACATTTATCAGCACTTACTGAAAAACAGTCACACACCAACTTCCTGCCCAATTCCCGCAGGAAGGTACTACGTTAATGGGTTTCGCCCGCAAGACATTCGGGTGCCTGGCTTCCTGCCGGAGTGTGAATTCCTGTTTACGCTTGTTTTTGAAACCGGGCCACAGCGTGAACTTGTAGCTGATATTCGGTTTCTTGGTAAGCTGGTGCGAGTCATGAACGGTGCCGAGTAGGTTGGTACCAGTTGCAGTGATTGTTCATGGATGTATACTTATCTTGAGTTTGCAATTGTTAATAAAATCTAAATTGCTAAAAGTTTATATTCTTGGCTTAATATATACAGACTGGCACCGGTTTTCGTTGACCTCGGTTTACGTCGTTTGACAAACCGATTGTAAAAATATAAAATCTCCTGATTTGTTTCGTAGTGAAAAATTATCTTATGATAATGACAGCATTGCAGTGCTGTTCGCATCAAAAAAGGAATCGATTGATAATAAATTGGTTTGAAAACAACGCAAACTAAGTATATATTAAGTATAGTATATGATGCTAAGACAATAAACTTTAGACAATTTAGATTTTATTAACAATTGCGAAACTCAAGATAAGCATACATCCATAAACACTCACTGCAACTAGTACCAACCTACTCGGGACCGTTCATGATTCGCACCAGCTTACCAAGAAACCGAATATCAGCTACAAGTTCACGCTGTGGCCCGGTTTCAAAAACAAGTGTAAACAGGAATTCACACTCCGGCAGGAAGCCAGGCACCCGAATGTCTTGCGGGCGAAACCCATTAACGTAGTACCTTCCTGCGGGAATTGGGCAGGAAGTTGGTGTGTGACTGTTTTTCAGTATGTGCTGATAAATGTTGTCAATAAAGCGATCCAAGGATGGGCGGTTTATAAACGTGCAAAGGTCAACGTTTCGGCTAATGAGAGGATTCTGTGCTCGGCGGTTCATTCGAACGACGTAGAACGAAGCAGTCAGCTAAGTTAAAATAATTGTTAATTGGTTCATAAATCGATCATACGCACTGGTAAACATAAAAAGTACCGATTACTTACTTTCATATCCTTTAGCTGGCGGTAATTTTCCCATGCAATGTCAGTGCTATGGTTCGCTTTCGGTCCAATCTGGTGTATAGTGTGTGTTACATTAACAAACTTGCCATTACTGTTGATCGTTATCTTCTTCGTGACGACCATCAGCTAAAACGGCAAATTTTATCTTTGAATTACTCTCAGCAGGTGTTCAATACTGCTGATGTACTTACGCTGACAAATGCGTGCGATGGCTCGCAATAAAATAGAGCCATTATTGCTAGCAAAGCGAGTCTAATATTGTTCTCGGGTCGAAGCATGATGGTGAAATGAAAATTAAGTCGTTACTTCTTGGACACTCAATTATAATTGCATGAAATGTTTAACGACATTTATTTCTAACTTAACAATCAAAAACACTAACTAAAGAAAAACAACCTAATATGGTATTTATAAGGCATTCGCCCTAATTGTACGATAATGACAAACAGTTACGGTTAATCGTTATTACAATTCTTTTCAGACCTATTTTTTAAACTTTTTTACCTGACATTTAACAATAGCAAAATAGTGACTTTCGTATTCACTTTCAGTAGTCACCCAGCGAGAATCTATCAATGGCCAGAAATAGGAAATGGCTAATATAAAAATTAAATAACCTTTGCTTGAGGTGGGCCTTCTCTTTTTTATTTTTTTACTTATTTGCCATTTTATTTTTAGAATATTCATGGATTAAGAGGTTAATAGGTTGAGGAGTTAAATTCTCAATAGGTGCCTTTCTCAGTATCTAACGTAAGTACGTGAAACGAGTCAACTTTCCGTAGTAGCGAATTTCCGCACTTTCGGGTAGAAAGACTGGAAACTGAAGATCGGCGGTTCGCAGGTTTCGAAAATAGTACTGTCCCGGTTCGATCGGGCATTTGGATGGAATGTGGCCAAACCGCTTCACGTGGCTGTACACGAGATTAACCATACGATCCGAACTGGGACGCCGAATATAGGAACAGAAGTCAATGGTACGCGAGACGAGAGCATTCTGAACGCTGCCATTGAACGCAACCAAGTAGTATGTGTAGGAAGCCTTCAACGAATAAGAAATTGGTTATTTACAAAATATCACTAAATCATACGACCTATTTCTACCTTCATGCTCTTGATTTGGCGCATAATGTGAATCTCCATATCCAATGTTTGGTTAGTGGGATCGCCATTATGTTGGAGAGTGTAAGATGCGTTAACATACAGTATGTTCGTTTTTAACGTCGCTTTGGTACCGATTGGAGAAAGCTGGAAGAAAACGTAAGTGGTGAAATATTGAACGATCTTTGGTTGATAAATCAAAGACGAGAACACAATGTGTCGGAAAAGCGTGCCCTGAGCGTACCCTCATTAAGGAATATGATTTTTCGAAGTGGAGTAACATTACTGCACCGAACAGGAGCGCGAACAAAGTTGTCTTCCTCATTACTCTTTTCTAACAGCTGTTGGTTATTGCACTAGAGAGATAGTGTTCGTCTGCAACCTATAACACAGATTGCAGTGTTGCTTCCATTAAGCTGCAAATCCAGATCAATTTGGTTGTTTCATTACAATCAGTTTAGAATGTTTCCACACAACAACTTTAATATTACATGGGGTAGAGAAAATCGTATAGGGGGGTATAGAGAAAATCGCTTGAGGCAGCGTTTATAGTAAATCCTATCATGCTCTGATCATAAAAGCATATTTTCCGACCAATTATAATCGTATATTACATCGAATATTTGATAAATTAAAATAAACAGCTGGCACTACATTCAATTATTCTATTCGCTTGCCAAAGATTGCTCAACATTATTTAAACCTTCAATGACTCTGTTAAAGCATAATATGTTGCATTCTTATACGTAGCTTGATTGATTATTTTAGTTTCACAATATTGTAGATCAAACAAAAAAAAAGACTGTTCGTAGTTGACAGTTGGTACTAGTGATGAGAAGAAGGAATAGCTTCTTATGATCCGATCTGCTCTCTTGATTATATGATCTGATCTGATCCGAAAATATGAGAGCAAATGCTCCATTATGATCCTAGTGACGCCATTACCCGTAGCGCTATGGCGATGTGTTCTGATCTGATCCAATACGCTCTTTGCCGGCAGACCTATGGCGATGTGATCTGATCTGCTCCATTATGATCCTAGTGACGCCATTACCCGTAGCGGTATGGCGATGTGTTCTGATCTGATCCAATATGCTCTTTGCCGGCGGGCCTATGGCGATGTGATCTGATCTGCTCCATTATGATCCTAGTGACGCCATTACCCGTAGCGGTATGGCGATGTGTTCTGATCTGATCCAATATGCTCTTTACCTGTAGACCTATGGCGATGTGATCTGATCTGCTCCATTATGATCCTAGTGACGCCATTACCCGTAGCGGTATGGCGATGTGTTCTGATCTGATCCAATATGCTCTTTGCTGGCGGACCTATGGCGATGTGATCTGATCTGCTCCATTATGATCCTAGTGACGCCATTACCCGTAGCGGCATGGCATTGGAGTACGATTATGCTCTTCTGATCTGATCCGATCTTTGACTGAGAGCAAATGATCTGATCTGCTCCTGAAATTTTGGAGTTTTCTCATCACTAGTTGGTACGAAAGTTTTTGCTAAGTAAATGACCCTCCGGTTACCATTTTCTCACGCAAACTCTAGCCGGCGGAAAGTCATCCAAGATGACAGCATGTTGCTCTATCCTAGCTTTTCTCCATCATATGAAGATCATCGCCTTCTACGATAAAGAACGCTGGTCGATATTAAAATGGTTAAGTACTTTAATCCAAGTACTCGATGTTACCATATCTACTTTCTATTACTATTCTTTAAATGGTGTGAAATAATGCTTTTAGAAAAAGCTTCATTTTCTAGAGGGCATATTTTATATTCGTTATCAATTTCAATACAAGATACGTTAATGTCAATGTCACATTTAGCAACCATTAATTCACTTTTACCTTCTTCAGCATCCCATACCAGTGGGTAGAGACTATCATTTTTTCTGGATTGCCGTACAAAACATTCACTTCCACCCGGAAATTAGCAGCGGGCAGAAACGAAGGTACGCCTGCATTCAAGAAGGACGCATTTCTTATGGTGTAGATTCCAGGCATCAACGGACACCTGGTTGGTAAGTCGCTGTGCCGGTTTACTTCCTGCTGGATAATGTACAGCAAGCGATGCTGTGATGGTTTCCTGAAGAAGGTACATGCGTTGATCGTTCTGTTGTAGAGGGCAGTCTCCAACCTTCCGGTCTTGGTGCGGAGCGTTAGTACACCGTTGAGCTATGAAGCATGAACGTTCACGTGGTTGATCTGTTCCAGCAGGTTGGGTAGGTACACTTACTTACCGTAAAATCGTACAATGCTTCAGTTACATTAATCCGCACGTTGATGGCCGTAACAGGGGGCGGTCCGTATGGATCAACGCTGCCAGTTACTCGAAGGGTTGGTGTGTCGAATATTTCCACTCTAGAAAGCTGTATAATGTTCTGCAGCGAGGCGTCCATTAAAAATCTGCGTGAGGGTTAGAAATAGTTCCACGACTTACCCGAACTCCACCGTGCGCTGGTAGACAAATGAAAAAAAATGCAATAAACAGAATAACATAACAGTAGGAGTTGACTTTTGGGTTCATGGTGATGGTCCTTAAGGTAGAACTTCATGTGCCATTTTAAAACTTTGCCTTACGGTATAATATATTGCAAATATTGTCATCCTTCTAACATTAACAATCGGAAGCAAAACGTTTCAATTAAACTACAATTTGTATGCGGGACAGATAATTTTCCAGTCATTAAATAAAAACCACCTTTATAATCTCGCGCGGTACGGACTGGACATGGTTTGTCACCTCTGTTTATTGCTATCTAATACGATTTTAGAAGATTTACTTGAATTTCCCGTCAAAGCTTACCTGAAAAAAAATAAATTAAAATACATGACAAAGTCGTTATTGTCCCGAATGACCAATCAGCTCCAAATATTCGATTTGAGGAAGACCTAAAATTGAACATTAGTAAAAGGTGCATAATTTTTTAGATGATGATAAATGGTTAGGGTTAAAGCTACTATAGTAGTGCTAGTACCAATAGTGGTTGCAGTAGAACAAAATTCCAGCTCTACGACGAAATAAATACAATGGAGGTATTTGTTCTTCTATGAAATGTTCTTTGATCTTCTGCGGAGTATTCAAAAGATGAAACATCTCATTCCGTAATAAATTAAGGCTCCAAAATTAATATTTTCCGAACAGGTTGTACTAATATGCTGGATTTCTGAAGAATTTATCAGGTATGCCATGATTTCCTTAAGGCTATAAATCACTGCAAAATGCAATGGTTTGCAAGAGGTATATGAGGCCAATGCATTGGTATATGACCAAGACAACGCATTGGCCTATGAGTATTTTGGTCATTCTGTTTTAAATTTGCTTCAAAAATAAGTCACAGTCAAAATACATTGAGTAATTTCCAAGTACTACCACCACTATAGGAACACGATACCACAACTATAGGAACCATACCACCATTATAGGAGCATCCAACTCGGAAGAAATATACTTTTTTTTGTGTATTTTTAATTATTTACGGTGAAAATAGATGTTTTCCAGAAGAAAAGTCGTATTTCGATCATAATTGGTACAAATATGTAAAATATTGTGTTCTTAACACTCATAAATTACATCATACTGCTAACCGTTACCCTATACAGTTTATTTTCAAATCGATAAAAATGTTAACAACTGTAAACCTTTTGTTGAAAAAAGGAGTAAAATCAAATTTTCGTACCCGATGATTTCAAATTCTTTCGTTTGATGATTACCTCAATATTTGCATCTATTTTTGTGCCATAAGATGTCACTTGATTGATTCACATGAATGTCTATTAGACAAATGATTGTTGGTGTATGTTTTGACAGGATTTTTGCATTTTAATTGCTAAAGGTGTATACTTGAGCGAATTATGTGAACTAAAAATTTATCCCAAACTGTACAAAGAATGTATTCTTTTTGTCTGTTGATTTCAGATCTATCGTTCGTCATGTTCCTCGTCCAAGGCGACACTTTCACCGCATCAAAACGAGTTCAGCTCAATGGATCGAACAAAGGAACGGAATTCATTCCGTCCGAAAACCTCGCAACCACAAACGAACCCATCCACCAGAACGCGGGCGAAGATGCTTGGCGTCTTCAAACGGTTCCGCACCATCGTGCGAGTTCCGTTATCTAGAGTCTGTGGTACTGTGCGTGTTACCTCGTCAGCTTCGCGCGTTTGTGTGGTTGAGTCTGCGGGGGAATCCTTCATCGTTCGGCGAGCGTCTTCCGTGCTCTCGCTGCCCACAAAGCAACGTCTTGGTTCGTTCAACTTGTGCTCGTCGGCGAACTTCATTCGTAGCGCTGTGGTCGGGACGTGAAGAGTTCGGTGGTGGTTGCACGCGGCGTTCATAGGAAACAGACGGTGGTCAGCAGCAGCAGCAGCATCATGTGGTGGCGAAGCCATACGACGACGGTACTACTGCTGGTGGCGTTCGGGAGGGACGTGGGTTCGCGAATTTACATTGAAAATGGCAACGACGCTTTTACTGCCGATCCCCCCGAGTTTACGGAGAAAGACGATGTGTACAGCTCCGAACCTGGTGAGTAAATTGAAATAAGTGGGACAGACTCAGTGATGTATCAAGACGGAATTGCAACAATAAGGAATTTTTGATGTAGGTGTAAATGTTTTTGTTTTTTAAGTTGTAGGTTTTTAATGAGAATCATATAATATATAAGTCCAGATATATGTTTTTATTCTTTATATTTTATAAAATATCTAAAGACTTAAGTGATGACCTCTCTAAAAGATTAAGGTCAAAAAGCTCAAATTACGCAAAGCACTGTGTACTAACGGATATCCTTACCGGGAAAATATTAACCAGTTTTTGTATACTTGTCACTTACAGCTTGCAGGATCTCGCTAAATCGTGATCTTAACATAATGCAGCCGTTACTTCTGGAACCAGGTAGCGAGAGGTTCATATGGCCTCAGTTGAACGGCACCACCATTGCCTTGGACTATGGGCAGCCAGTGGAGTTGTACTGTTCGCACGGCTTCCGGAAGGGTTCACCCGGCGGTAGCTCCAAATCAGCCATCGTCACCTGCGCGGGTAACGATGGTCTCGGTTATCAAACGGAGCGCCACAACATCTCGGCCTTCAGCTGCCAACGTCCAGTGTTCCACGTCGCCGAACGCACCGCAGGCCGATGCTTCGGCAATGGGACGATCGTTCGCGTAGGGTTCGAACTAGGCCAGGACCGGTTTGCCAAACTGTACGAGGTCTGCTTCGACGAGACGCGACTCAGTAGCCACTACGTCAAGTATCGGCTGGCGGCGCACAACAATCATCACCAGCGTGCGGTCAAGCGGCCGTCATTTCTGCAGGGTGCGTTCTTCTCCGACCTCAAGGTGGGATCGCTGTACTCATTCGCGACCCAACACGCCACCCTGGAGAGGATATTAGGGTCGAAGGCTCGCGCCGATGCCCTGCTCGATAGCAAGAAGGGTATGTTCTTTGCCCGCGGACACCTGGCGGCCAAGTCTGACTTCGTGTTCGGGTCGCACCAGCGCGCATCCTTCTGGCTGATGAACGTGGCGCCCCAGTGGCAGCGCTTCAATGGGTTCAACTGGCAGCGCATCGAGACGGGCGTGAAGTCCTATGTGGCCGACCGAGACCTCCAGCTGACGGTGTATACCGGGACGTACGGGGTGCTCGAGCTGCCGGACGGAAACGGTGACCAGCGTGAGATCTACCTCGACTTCGACCCGACGCGAGACCCGCCTGGTCGCGTACCTGTGCCACAGTTGTTCTACAAGGTGTTGCTCGATGAAGAAAATCAGGCTGGATTAGCGTTGATCGGAGTGAACAATCCATACGTCACACAGGAAGAGATTGCACAGGAGTACGTGGTGTGTCGGGATGTCAGTGCGGAGATCACTTGGTTGCGATGGCGTCGGGAATCCGTCCTGGACGGCTACTCCTATGCGTGTGATGTGAACGACTTCAACGCGGTCACAGGTCATCTGGTAATCGATCAACCCATCCTCAATCTGTTGTTATAGTCGCAACGAATAGGTTCATGTAGTAGGCTGATAGCATCTTTTTAAAACATGTCATAGCACACTAAGCTGCCGTAGAAAGTCTTTCAGTACTGAAGACAGATTTGTTTGATTCTCTTTCAGAACCCTTGTTTCTCAATCAGTATAAAGTAAAGAAACGCGACTGAAGTGTTTTAAATCGTTTTTCGCTTGAATCGTTTAGTGTCAAACAATGTTCGCAAGTGTCGTGAAGATTTACTTCGGTTTGAACCTTTCACCATCCATGTCCCACGAACACGTCCCGTTCGTATGCTTCGAGATGATGACCCGTTGCTCCTTGAACCGGTCAGGCTGGATGTGCTTCTGCTTGCGTATGAAATCGATCAACACGTCCGAATCGAGCGGGCCTTTCACCCGCTCCTTGCCATTTTTCATCATCTCAAACCCGTCCTTGCCATCGGCCAGGTAGGACGGCGCGACGACATAGTAGGCACCCTGTTTATCGAGCGGTTTCTTCGCTCCCTTCGCGTCCAGCACCTCGATGCTCTGCACACGCTCGTACGGTTTTCGCGTCAGGTCGGCAACCACCTTCAGGCCCGACACCTGCATCGTGTTGAACCGGAACTCATCGTCCAGCGTGAATGAATGATCGATCGCCTTCCAGAGGTCGGCCCCGGTGAGCTTCACCATGTCCACCGACGAGCCGTACGGAGCTGCCTCGATTGCCAGGCCATTGGTGACGTCTACGAGGAGAAAATTACGTCAAACTGAACTGAAATGTAAAGGATAGCCTCTTACCGCCCTTTTTGATGGGATTCCGGAAATTTCCTGCCTGCACGATTGCCACTGGTTTACGAGAGGAAGTTGTGTACTGTGAGCAATATGGCGAATAAAGTGAGGTTATGTGAGTATTTGAACGGAACAATCTCAGTTATTCGATGGCTTACATTAGCAGCGAACGCATCTGCAACGAGACTCCCAAGTGTGCATTCGCACCAACGGCAGGACTCTCGATCGAGGAAAACATCCGTTCGCCCGATAGTCTGCGTCCCTAGACGCTCCACCTCTTTGCGCCACGGTTTGAGTTCCTCCAGAATGCCCTGGTCCTGTTTGACCGAGTGGTCCATGTAGATCGGATGGCCTTCCCAGCTCTGGACCTCACCCTTTTGGTCGAAGTAAACCGTCAGCCTGCCGACGTATTTTCCGTACGATCGAGCTTGCGTTATCAACACCTGTGCAAAGAAAATGGCTGTTGAAGTACCAAAAAGCGACTAACATCTCTGCCACCCGAGCACCTACCTTATGATTGTTACCCTTGTTAACCACCAGCGGGTAATCTCCTTCAATGGTGTCATACTTCTTATCGTAGGGAATGTTGTCCTTCTTCGTCAGCAGCAGCGAATGGGAGTGGGCTCCGACGATCACATCGAAATGGTCACCCGCCTTCTCGGCCAACTGTTTGTCCACATCGAGCCCGCAGTGGGAGAGCACCACGATGATGTTTACGTTCTTCTTCTTCAGCTCTTGGGCCTCCTTGCGTACCGCGTCGATGGCATCGGTAAACGTAACCTTACCGGTTTGGGCAACCAGCTGCAAAATGGAGTTGCTTTGGATTAGAGCTGTGGACCGCTACGCTCCAGCACACTACGAAAATCCTACGTGAGTTTTGTCGTACAAGGCACCAACTACTCCCACGTTCGTGCCGGCAACGTTCAAGATGACGCTGCGTGCAATTTGGGACTGCTTCAGTGCCGGTTCTCCGTTCATTTCCAGGTTAGCAACCACGGTTGGGATGTGCTTCGTTTCCAGCTCCCTCAGATACGGTGCGAGACCTTTCGGGCTGTGGTCAAACTCGTGGTTTCCGAGGGTCTGCAGTAAAAAACGCGTTCTAGATGTTATCAGTGAATCTTCTTAAACGCTCTCTCGAGACCCTACCATCGCATCCGGAGGTAGCTGTTTGATCAAATGTGCGGTCACGTTCCAGCGGAGCAAGTTATACCATAGCGTACCCTGGAAGTTATCGCCAGCGTTTAGGTACAGTGGATTCTGCGCCTTATATTTGCTCTTCAGCTCCTTGATCGTGTGGTATACGCGCGCTATTCCGGCGATACATTCCTGCGAGTTACTGCAAGCCGTCGACTTTTGGCTCGTTTCGTCAAACCTGGCCGTAAACCGGTACAAAAAAAGTCTTTTTAAAAACAATCCATCTTCCCCTGTTGGCCTTACGTACCGTGCGTGCAGATCGTTGATGTGGATGAGGGTAAGCGGGAAAGTGCCCGGGCTGGGAACGTTTGCGGTACGAACTTCCGATACCAACGCGGCAATGACAAAGAACATCAGCGTCCACAAACTGAACCCAAGGCGAGCCATTAGTAAACACGGGTGAAGCACAAATCCGAGTAGAGTCTTACCGTTGAGCCACTTTGTTAGAAGAGATGTCTTATATAGTTACTGGTGTTGCCAACGACGACCAGCTGTTCCAACAGTTTGCAAAGCCGTGTCCGATCGATCACCGTCGAGTGGGTGGGTTTTGCAATCGTGTAGCAAATATTGTTCATCTTACGTTGAAGAAAGGTTATAAAATATCTTGCGATGAATGTTTAACGTATATACAAATTATAGAATATTTATTTAAACACTGATCTGGGAGGGGAAAATTTTCGTTAAAAAAGAGAATCGCCAAATGTTGCTGTTTTAATAATGTTAACGATTAAAATATATGGTTGATAGTGTTTTTTAAATACTGCACTTTGATTTGATGAACTGGGTACTATAAATACTGTATTTGCTTTTGTTACTTTTCGCTTAAATGCTACCTGTTACAATAATTATAGGGCCCAATTAAGTCATTTTGTCGAACGTCGTGGTGATTAAACACAAAGATTTGTCTCATTACCGTAACCAGTGGCCGAAAACGCGTATCTGGCAATCAATCGTACCGTTTCGCGTCGCTATAAAACACCCACCGGGACTGAGGCATCGTTCCACTGAACGAACTACGATGTTAACGAGTACCCAAACATGGACGGTGGTGACTGCAACATTGGCATTATCGTGTCTGGTAAGTACGGGAGAGCGTGGCCGGTGTCCGGGGTGGGAAGTAGAACATTAATTTTTAACCATTCCCGCACACACACACACACACGATCGACGCACAGATCTCGGCGAAGATTATGATCACCAAGGTTGACTACGAGTCGAACCCGAACTACCTGACGATGAAGGTGCAGGTGCACAACGAAACCGAGGGCAGCACGGTGGACGTGGACGGGACTCTGTTCCTCGACGTGTATCAGGGCATTCACGTCACCATCGATCTGGACTCGAAGATGGACGGCGAGTACATGACGATGATCGGGACGAGCAAGGAGCTGTGCAGCAAGGAGGACAACGGGATCGATCCGGTGGTGCCACTGCTGAACGAGGAGCTGGAAAAGTTCGGCAACCTAACCTTTGGCTGTCCGTACTACAAGGTATGGGATTGGTTGATAGTTTTGGGGAAAATTTTTCAACTTTTCCTCCTGCAGGGATACTACCGTATGCGTCGGTTCCGGATGAGCGACGACCATATGCTGGTGAAGATGGTTCCACCCGGACAGTACGTGGTCAAGATGAACCTCAAACATCAGCAGGAAAACGACACCAAGATGGTGCAGGTATACAAATTATCGTTTTTCTTCGAAATTTCATAAACCCGAACGGGGTGAGTGTGTGTATTCGAGCAAAGCCAGTGCAAAAGTAAAACCTAATAGTTAATAAAGTATCGAGTGTGGGCAACACAATATCTAGGTTGAATGTTTATTGCCGTCCATCGAGCAATTTTTTGCCAAAATTGCTTTACTATTTTGAAATCATTCAAATGTGGATCAATATGTTACTCGAATACTCGAAGGAATACTCGAAAGAATTGTATTCTTTCTAATTGTATAATTCTTACATTACACTACAGAATGCACTACAGTTCAAGGGCAGAACACTTAATATTTCCAATCAAATTCAATATGGCACCTTCCTTGCTATATTAACTGAAGGTTGTGCGTATTCTCCATTCACAACTCACCAATTATTTATTTTAGATGTTTCATTTATGACTTCAATTGCAATGTACAATTTGAAGTCACATTTGAAATTACGATAAATGACTCTAATTAAAAATATAACAACCAGATTCGTCCTGCCCCGATATTACACCACAATTTAAAATGACGCCTGGACAAGAGTACTCATCGTTTGGATAACAATCTGAGATATTATTTTTTGGCATTAGAAGAGAGCATAGAGAATCGATTTGTAAAATTTGGGGTGTTTTTTTAACAGACTGCAAGAAATTAATGTTGTTCGCGGGGTGCATTTTGCCTCAAAATACCTTACATTTTGTTAAAACTTTTTAATTCCACGACGATCCTTACCGCAGTTACATACTTTCATGCCTAATTAGTGGTGTGCAAATTTTCTACTAAATATGTTCATTAAATTCCTCTTAAAAAGAAAATGTAATTGATAGACACCAACAATTTCCTAATATAATATAATACCCTTACTTTTCGCAGCACCAAGTCTTGATAAAAACGTTGTTGTTACACAGGAAAAAATACGGTTAATGTAATGTAATGTAAAATGCGATGCATCTGATAGAAAGTATCTTCTTATGGCAAGCCCGAAGTCAGTACTTGAAGATTAGCTTACGAAAGTACGATTTTGTACAGTGAAATCAGTTGTTCAATTCTTTTTATGATGTATGTTGTGCATCACGAAGTACAAAGTATATTGTAATGAAAACAATCTCAATGCTTCCATTTTATTTTGCTTGCTGTTTTATTTGATAGGATTCGGAAGTGTACGATTTTGGGAACATTTTAAGCTGCCGTGCCACTGATGGTGATTCTTCCACCCGGTAGATTGCCGGCATTAATCTCACCGAGTTTGGCAATGTAGGCGACCAGAAGATCGGAGTCGAGCGGTCCAATCTGTCGGTTCACTCCCTCCTGCATCCAGCGGAATCCGTTCAAGCCCTGCATCAGGAAGGAGATTGTGGCCACGTCGTAGAGCTTCGTCGCGTCGAGGGGTTTGTACTGGCCATCGAGCGGATCGATCACCGATACCGAGGTGATCCGCTGGTACTCGGGATTGCTCAGGTTCACCGTGTACCGGATGCCGGACACCTGCATCACGTTGAACCGGCGCGACGTGTCGTACACCATGGCATGCTCGAGACAGTTCCGGATCGCGGCGCCTGGTAGCTGAATCAGATCGACCGTGTTGCCGAACGGGTTGACGCTGATCGCCTGCCCGTTGGTGATATCGCCGATCGGGATGGACGCACGGAACGAACCGGCGTGCACGAACGTCACCGGTCGGAAGGTGGCGTTGGTGTAGTGGGCCGCGAACGAGTCGGCAACCAGCGATCCGGCCGTGCACTCCTGCAACCGGCAGTTGCTATTGCTGAGCAGAATCGTCGTCGTGCCGATCTTTTGCGATCCCAGCCGCTCCACCTCGGCGCGCCACGGTGCCAGGCGTGCCAGCGTGTCCGGATCCTGCGGCACGGACTTGGACATGTAAATCGGATAGCCCTCCCAGAACTTTACCTCGCCAGAGCGGTCGAAGTAGACGGTCAGTCGTCCGACGTACTTTCCGAACGCGTACGCTTGTGTGATGAGAATCTATAAAAGAGGAGGAGGCCGTGAGTGTGTGGACACGTAGGTTTTCACCTGGCTGTGGAACGCACCTTGCGACCCGTGGATCCGGTCACCACGACCGGGTAGTCGTCCTCGATGACATCGGCTGGATCGCGCGGCCGGTCGGAGTTGGGCGGGAACAGGAACGAATGGGTGTGAGCCCCTACAATTATGTCGATGTACTTGTCCGCGGCCTTGGCTATAATCCGGTCGACGTCCAAACCGCAGTGCGACAGTACGATGATTCGCTTCACACCTCTTTCCGTCAGCCGTCTTGCTTCGTTCGCAACAGCCTCGGAGCAGTTGTAGAATCTAACCTTACCGGTGACAGCTTCCATCTGAAATACACCAGGATATTAAACACCACTCTCGAGATAGCAAGATGCTTTCTCGTCCTACTCACCGCGGTCGCATCGTACGTTGCACCAATGATGGCAATTAATTTGCCCCTCTTCGTAAAAGTAGTTGACTTCGGGATGGTAACATTCGCCAAATCAGGTTCGTTGTTCACCAGAATGTTAGCCGATACCGTTCTAACGCCCGCTTTCTTCAGTTTGGTCAAGTACGGTCCAAGCTCCTTCGGCGAGTGGTCAAACTCATGGTTTCCGAGCGTCTGGGAAGTGGAAGAGATACCTACAATAGCACTAGATCGAAAAGTGACCTCAAAGCTGACCATACCATCACTTTCGGGGGAAGCGCCGATATGAGGTCGGCTGTGACATTTCCTCGCAGCAGCGTGTACCAAAGGCTGCCCTGGAAGTTGTCACCCGCGTTCAGATAGAGCGGGCTCTTGTTGGCGTAGTCGCTCCGGAGCTTCTTGATCGTGCCGTAGACGCGCGCTAGTCCTGCGATGCACAGACCGGCAGCTTGATCCGACGCTTTGCACACACCGGAAGTGGTTGTCGTCTCGTCGAATCTGAGGAGGGTGAAAGGATGTAATGGAGTGGCGCTTCTCTCCTGCCCGAGCTGCTCGCAAAACTTACCTCGCATGAAGATCGTTCGTGTGGATGATGGTTAGGGGAAACAAACCAACCAGCTCCGAGCTATTGGTCGGCATATTGTCGGTCGCCGAACCTCGCCACGGTAGCACCGCCAGCAGCAGACCGACGGACAGTAGTAAACCTCTCCTGGGCGCCATGATGTTTTCACCGGGGGCACCGTTCGCTTGATGTGGCGCTGGTGGCGAATTACGGCACCATTTATACCCCCGAAATGGACACGCCAAACAAACCGGAACCATCCGCACGTGCTGAAAACGGTCTTTTCTCGAACGTCTTCAGCTGTGTGCGACGTTGTCTTTTTTTCGGCTAAACAGTATGGCTTGTATAGGCACTCAGCGAGAGACATTGATCCCTTTGTTCGATCGCATCGGGACGATAGCGTTAGCAAACAAAAAGAGATAAACCAGACTTGCCTACCAAACGAATCCACTCGATCCCGGTATGAATGTTCATCACTTTCAAGCATTTAGTAATGTAGCTGACACATCGAACTCGATCAAGCTGCACCGTCTGAAAAGAATAACAGTCTTTGCTGAATTAAATATATTATCAGGTGGAATAAACGTTGGCAAAAACCTACCGACACCTACCTAGATGATTCACAAACCGTCATAACGAGCCTCCATTTAGATAGGCATGACGTGTTGCGTGATATCTAAAACTGTTCTTTCTAGAGAATTTAAATACAATCCATTTTAATTTAAGATAAAACAACATGAATTTGAGTATTTATGAAACTGAATGATTCTTTGTCTTTGGAGAGACTCACGAATCTTTTAATGCAAGATTCATGAATCGCAAAGATTCTCAGAACACAAAACTGAGGAGCAAAAAAATGGCAACCCTTTTTGCCGCGTGATCCACACCAATGAAAGAATTATGAATATTCATGAAAGATTCATGAAAGATTCATTAATGTTTCGAAAGATTCATCAACGTTTGAAGATTCTATTCCCAAAAGATTCATGAATTATGAATCTTAGGTGAAAGATTCATATGAATCAATTCATTTCATTCATTCACTATAATTTTGAACTGGGATAGGCTTGTGACAAGCTTGCTTTTGGAAATATTAAAATATTTCAATCTTTCCAAATGCTCAAACTTTGGTTCGGGTTGTTTAAAAAAAGCCGTTACCATCATTTGCGCTAAAAGCAAATACTTTTTACAACTATTTTCATTCAATTTTCATTTTCAAAGAACAAAACTGTGAATGACAATCACCAAATTAATTTTTAATAATAGCATTGTTAAACACAACCGATTAGTTTCATATTCTGTTGACAAATAAGAGTAATCTGGAAGTGAGACAGTTTTAAAATGTATAGCAAACAAATCATATCATATAAACAAAATAGTTTGTAAATTTCAGAAAAAAATAATTTTGTAGATAACCAATACAAAAAAGTAAGAGTATTGTAGATAACCGTATCTTTTTACAGGAACCTCATACTTTTCATGCAACATTGGAAACTGATACGCAAATTTGTTCTGCATGGCCAGAACATTCGATACACCGTGCCTTGCTGCCGTAAAATTAATTGAACACTGTCCAACGCATGGCAAGTGTGTGTTGCAGACTATGTGCGAAGCCAAAAACCGTTTTGGATGATCCGTTCCGTTCGATGTCAGCAACAATTCGCTTCAAAGTGCCGACGCCTACGTCAGCGTCCCGGGTTGGGCCCCGAACACGCGGTGCTTTAATTTGAAAGCATTGGAAAAATTTGCATATTAATTGAATAAAAGGTGCACCGATGCAACCTGAGCTGCATCGTTCGGATGGATGGACCTGAACCATCAAGCACGCTCATCGACAGGGACGGCAGGGCGTAGGCAATCGCATTCCGATCCCGTGTTCGGTACGGATCTCGGCTCATCTCAAAAGGGGGGGAAAACTGCTGTTTTCCTTCGTTTGGGTATTATTTTGGGTGCGTTGGATGCATCGCAAAAAAAGGGAAAGAATCGAGTACGGGCAACGGCAATCCAATCGTTTTGGTTGCTCGTTTTAATGACTTTCGAGAGGGCCAGGCGGACTGACCTGTTACCCGGAATGTGTTTTTAGAGTACCTGACCCGCCAATTTGTCGACCGATGCAGCAACCCGTCGCGTGGGAGGAAGCATCGACAATTGATATCAACAGGGGAGATTGTTGGTTTCGGGGGTGCGGGGATGGAACGATTCTGAAGCTCCGGGGGATGGAAGGCGTGCGACGGTTATGCGTTTTTAAATGATTGCCTTTATTTGACTCCGGTCAGCACTTTGGGTGGTTATCATTAAAATTAGTCGAACCGTGAAAAAATGCTATCTCCGGTGCGGTCGGTCCGTTGTTTGAAAGAGCATGCACGAAGTCTCGATGCCATGGATGCTGAACGGAATTGGGGTTTATCATATGACGGAAAACCGTAGCTCGCTGCGGGCCTTACTTAGTTTGTCCATGATCGAGCGGTGTAAATGGATATATTTATTCTTTACAATGTACCCGTTGATGGATTGTTAAAAAATAGGCTCACAGTGTCGGCAAGTTCATTTTACTGAAACCATTTACTGTCAAGCGCAAAATTAAGAAGAAATCGCAAAAGAATCGACTGTTCTATCATAATTCGAAGAAACATTGACATAACGCAATCTTTAAAATTTACTTTTTTTGCTTATTTATTGGACGAATGAAATGAAATTTTTGATGTATTCAAACATCGTTCAATTCGATATTTTTTGCTTTACACTAAGTTAGCGGAGTGATGAAGAGGTGTATCAAAAAATTAAAAACGCCGAAAGATAGCCAACAAATACCATAACACAGATTTAAAAAATCTTTAAAAAATATAAAAGTTACAGTACCTTAAAAAGAGCAGTCAAAATTTCCACTAAAAATCAGTATAGGGGTGGTCAACTTGATTGTACTGAAAAATTTATCATTTTTATTTTCCAAAGATGAAGCTTTGGATTTTAAGAATGACTTGTTTTTTTACATATTCAGCCGTTTTCGAGATAATAAAACTAAAAAATTACGCTGTGTTCAAAATGATCGCTATTTGGATTTTAGTAATAAACATTTCAAGCCTAGAAATAGCTTGACACCCTTTGTAATACCCCATCACAAGAACACATTGCAAATTGCCTAAAAAAGGCTATCTTGAGAGAACTGCCTATCCTAAAAGAGAACTGAAAACCGAGTCGCAGAGTACATGGACTAGTATACCATGGAATAGTAGCATAGTATTCTTACTATTTGTTTGGTTTTTTTATTAGACCCCATTTTGGGCCTTGGGGAGAACGCTCATTTTTAGGTAGATGGGGAAAACAAGCTTTTTTTTTTATTTTACCATAAAAGTTACAAAAGTTAGCAAAAACAGTCTATCTTATAAATTTGCTAATAGGCTACGTTAAAACAATTAAATTTGGTAAATGTTTGAGCGAGTTATAAAAAAAAATCAACACTTGTTATTGCGGCTGACTAGACTTATATTTTTTAAGTTTCATTTGAACTGATAGCAGCATTCAACGTTTGAGAATTTTTCGTCATCTCGGTTGCACTGTTCTGAAAATAAAAAGTATCTTATTAGCAACAATATTTTTTTTCAATGTGAAAAATAAAAAAAAATTAATTAAAAACAAAGTCAACACACAACGAAAAATTAAAAACAACTAATAAGTAAATGATAATATTCTCCAAATTCAATTGAATTAGGTAAGTTGATTTTGTTTATGAAACTCACATTGTGTTCAACTATTTAGAGTTCAAGGCAAGGCAGGATAATTAACAAAACAGCGCAATAATAATAAGGACCAAGAAATTCCGGTACTTTGAATGTTTAATAAACATGGATTTGTACAATTGAAATGACTTCCAAAATCTACACTTCACTTCTTTAGTGAATCTAAAAAGATAAACACATTCTGCATGGGAATGTGTATTTAATGTTTGGTTTGGTATGGACTTTTATTTTGTGAATCCCTTTTTACTATCATGTTTGTTTCTGGTGGCTTAAATCAAGTTTTCCCTTTCAAAATGGGAGATTAATTTTACCTGCTCAAATGGTTTAAAAGAAAGGTTAAATATCGCACCTTTTAGTAACGCCTATTATGGTATGAAGTGCTCCACAAAGGAATTTGTTAACGATTCATAAATTGTAAGCGTTTGTTTCAGTCGTCCTTATCACACCGATGGTCGCAAGGAGCATTAACATTATTGAAATAAATTGACTACGATCGGCGCCGGTAGGATTACTGATTCAGAGCCTTCCCGTTGGGTCGGCGCCAATGCGGACACCGGGTATAAATTGCCCTCCGAGCCGAGTGCCAACCACCCCAAACGCTTTGGATGTGCATTCCTTGTGAGCCTGTGGCCACCGGGAGGGGAAGGTGGTGTCCGCTCGGACATTGTCCGACCGTCGGTGCATTAGTCCCGGGTCGGTCTTTCATGTGCTGTGGGTAATTTTGTATGCAAATAGGTCTAATCATGAATTGACACCCAATTACCGGTAACCGTGGCTTGCTTACGATAACCACTCGAATCGCTGCTCGCCGAAACGGTACGATCCGGAGGATAGTAAGTACTTCTCGAACAGGCTCTCCCCGCCCCTGTTCGGATGACGGTTAAATTATGACGTCTGCTGTGGACGCCCCCGAAGGCGTCCGTAAAACACGTGCTCCCCGCCTGAACATCATCGATTGGAGCGCGATTTGGAACGAAACTCCAACTGGCGGCATCCATTTCCTTGGAGATTACATCACGAGCGGTTGTCCGAGGGATGGAGTTCCACGGATGTGCGACTATCGAACGGTATGAAATCGTAATAAACGACCTCACAGACAGGAGTTGTCGTTGCGTGTTGGTAAATGCGTGGACTCGAGGTATATGATAACACCTTTAGTCCCCAGCATATCCACTTCTATTATGTGTTATGTTCGATATTTGTAAATGTATGACATGCACAAGTACAAGCGGAGTTTGGTTCTATAATCATCATTGACAATGAACGGTCACTACTGATTTTGATCGGGTTTTTGTATTAAAAAATGCTTTTTAGGTGATTCGAAAAAGAGGGAATCGAAACCTATTTTTAAAACAATCATTTTATTAACCTACTAAAATGTTAATTTTAGGTTAAGATGTTCTAACAGTGATAACATGTTTTTTTTTTTATGTGGCACGACATCCCCTAATGGGACAAGGCCTCTCTCCGAAGAGAGTTTGTGTGACCGAAAGACGGTATATTATAGATCGGTGGTCAGCCGTTCGTAATACCGGAGGGTGCCAGACTCGAGATTCGATCCCACACCTGTGGTGTGGTGTTTCCTCGCGCTACCGCTGCGCCATGGGCACCCCCAAGTTAACATGTTTAAGCTTGTTTATCATTTCACTTTCCTTGTTGTAAACGTGAATCCTTAAAAATTGTCATACCTTTCCTCTACAAGAGGGAATTCTTCTATGTTATGCCAGAATTACACAACTATTCAATGATATATTATTATTTATGTTCATAAATCTTGAGGATTTCTATTTGTAGTACATTGCTTAAAATATGTGATACATATATAAGCCGTTTCTTCATAAGCAGGATCAATTGAAAGCCATTTGTGTCTTTGGAATGCAAGACCAACACAGAGTTAATGAGCTCTGTTCGGTTTTTGTTTCTCACTTTTTGCTTTTGCTTGGAACGATAATTCTAATTCTTTACGTTACATAATTAACACCTTTTCTGTGCTACAGAACGATATCTCCATCGGTCTCTTGACGGACATTCTTCTCGACTACATTAGCCTTGGCATTATCTGCTTGATGAAGTCTTCAGATGGTGTAATGGAGCGTAATTTTTTGTACCACAGCCTGTTAGCCTATACTGTAGGTGAACATAATGGTCCTGATTTAGGCTTGTGCCTAATGGTGCTAATTGTCTGATAATAGATGGTTCCTTCCCCCGAAATATGATAAATCGGTTAGAAAGAATCACTTTTTTCCAAGCAAGCGACGATTTTATTATATGAACTTTATCTGACAGGAGCGCGGGAATTAAAGCAATAGAAAACGGCATGACTGACGGGAGCAAATGAGGGAGGTTGAGTGAGCTTCGGATCGTGTGACATCTGGGGCTGCTGTTGGAACTGATTTTTCAAACGATTACAAGCATGACGATAATGATTATGGAGGTGCTTCGTTTTTCGTTCCCGCTGCGCGTGACGATGATTATCACCATGGGGAGCGAAAATTCAAACGGTTTATGGATGTGGAAAATCGTGCGGACCCCGATTTGTCGGTGCAAGAATGGTCGACTTACTGATTTCATCCTGCATTTCGCACAGCTAGGCTCCAATTTGTGCGACTCTTGACGAAAACCGGTTGACAGGGGTTATCATACTTTTTTTTCCTCGTTGCCGGTGACGTTCGTTCTTGATTTCATCGCCGTCGTTAAATGCTGAAACCGAGATAACGGAAAGATGGTCTTTGGACGCTACCATTTCAGCACAACATTTCAAACGGTGAAGCCAAGGGTCACATTTAGACATGGGGATTTCGAGTCTGCATCTAATGTTAATAGGCCCGCCCGATGTCACGTAGTTTGGAGTGGCGTCCATCAGTGCAAATCTACGTCCTTTCAGCGACATAAACTGTCTGGGAGACATTTTTCCACTCCCACACATCGTTAGGCTCGTTAATTTTCTAATTCTTCTCCTCCGGCGCATCTGTGTTGATTTTCATCAAAGTTTTAAAAGGGTGGTCTATCTCCCTTGTGGGCTACTCTTACATGACAAAGAAAACGACGGTAAGGAATTTAATGAAAATAATATTTCTCTTTGTGCCGAGAGTTTTCTGCTTGCCCATTATTGAATACTCGGTTCGGAGGAAACTTGCTTCTCGGTAAAATTAGGAAAGGAACTGCCCAAGGGAAGTCATACCACACCAGCGAAAGAGGTAAAATCACCCCTCCACCTTGATCCAGTTTGTATCCTTCGAGCCCGTCACGGCCAGTTGGTTGGAAAAATCTTAATTAGATTTTTTGCTCCCCCGAACAACGAGAAACGAACGTTGATAAGCTTCCATTTGAGAAAAGCCTATAACGCACCGGACGGAGGGTAATATTTTCCTCATTAGGACCACTCCATTGCCATGGTGAACGTAGCTGCGCGAGGAGAAAAAAGCGGAAAACCCTCCCATAAGGATAAAGAAATAGTGCAGCAAGGTGTGTAGCAACTGCACGGTGGTAATTGACGGTAGTGTAATATATTAAAACATAGATTACATTTCACATTGCATTCGTTCTTCCAGACAGTTCCGGTACTTGACTTGCCTTGAACCTTCTCTTGGAGTGAGTTCGGTGGGTAGAACGGCGGGAGGAAAATTCCTACATCCACAAAGCCGGTGAATTATGGTGCCGAGGCATGCCACTTGTCTAAGAATTTAATCATACTTACGGTCATCATTTTCCTCTCATCGTCTACTTCATTTGTTACAAAAAGGGAAATACTCTCTAGAATAGCAGTAAAACTCCATTTACGAAAATATGGCCCCTTATAGGGTGGCTTTTTCTACGTTTTTTTTTACCAAGCCTCTCATTTGTGTGTTTAACAATTTCTGGTCTTCTCAAATAATCACATGAATGGCCATAGATATCTGTAAAAAAAACACCGTACAAGGCCTATTTGTAATGAATAATTTTTCTGCAATTTGAATTTAAATTAGATAAATTGAAAAGAAAAATTACAATAGCTAATCAGCCTACAATTTAATGATTTTCTAAGGACAAACATGATTTCTGCCATTTCACTGCGTGAAAAACCTAATCTGGTTGTTTCCTGCCCCATAAATATTTCATCTGCCTTAAATGTTTAAAAGGTTAGATAATCCTGGATTACGTTTGTTAAAGATTTATTGTTTTTCTAATTTGTATTATTTACCTGTTTTTTAGTAATATCTATGTATATTTAAATTTTCACTTCTAATGTATCATCGATAGATTTCGGATTAGAAGATTAATTATTCGGTATTTTACCTCATCAGGTTATTACATCAGGTAACATTTTAATTGATTCTGACTGACAATGCAATTGCAATTGACATTGCTATTTTTTCTAATATGTTACTAATTTAGTACGTGAAGCAATGATTATAATAAATTATGAAAAAGTTTGCATTATTTGTTCGAAAATTATTTAATAACGTTTAGAAAAGCTTCCCATTTTAGAAAGATTCACCAACAGGGACAATATGTGTTTAATCCCGGTTTTAAATTAAATGCCAATTTTATTACTGAACACTGATTTGATTTCAACTAAATCAGTGCGAACTATTTGCACTTGTTGCTGTTGTTCGCTAGTTGCAAAGTCAATTAGGTAACAATTCATTCGACTTCCATTAATTTCACTCAACGTCGTCGCTCGAGGTGCGGCAGTGAATTCCCATGGTTGACTATAAATCGACCGCAGCTTCTCTTAATTTCCATCCTATCGGGTTGCAATAAATCCAATTGGCAAACTGACCGCCTACCCGTTTACCCACCGGCCGAATTGTCTCCGGAGGGAATGGATCCCCAGACGGATGGCCAAATGTTACATCCCCTGCAATTGTGGGCATCCAAACCGTTGCTGGGAAAACGGAAAAGTGTGTGTGGCTCGAGATAGCAGAAGCAAGCGATGGATGAACATATTGACCAACACAGCACAGCAAAGGAACGCCGTATTGTTTAGCAACTTCTCGTTGCGCCTTGGTGAATCTGTTTCGTTTCAGTTGCTCGGGACTCGGTTTTCGGTGCATTGGGTTTGGAAATTGTGTTCAAATTAGGTTGCTAAAATAGCGTAGATAGACCAATATTCACTGGATACATAATTTGACTCACTAATAAATTAAATTGAAACGTAGAACGTATAATTTAAAAATTTTGTTTTTCTTGCTATGACCATCATGTTTTTGAACTTATTAACATCATTTAACAAATGCCATACATTTAAATCCTGATTTGCAACAATAAACCCGTTTAACCCATTGCTTTGCAAAAGAACTTCCTTTGGGCAATATTTTTCCTCTTCTTCGCGTTTGTAATTCTCAAGGCACAAGGACTATATTTCCATACCTCGTGGTGTCGAAATGTGAGTTGGTACTTGCATGCTGCGGTCCAAAACTATCGTTGCCTCGGACTGCTACAGTTTCCTTCGCCACCGACCACCCGCCGCAGTTCCTATCAGTTTTTCTTGTAGTTGTCCATTTGACGAACAGTTTCAACGGATTTATTTCGCAACAACAGGCTGGAAGCGGGTGGCAAGTGAGATATAAATTAAATTTCCCAAACAATAAATTGTGAAATTTTCAATTAGAGTTCGCCCCAAAAGCGCCCGATTTCGGCATCAGCTGCGCCGACCGGGTACGTATTTATCTCGAAGTAATTTGCGACCGGACCAAAACTGGGTCCAGGGTCCTTCCCGGTTTTATTTCAATACGATCGTCTCCAGAATCGAGCGGTGTCAGTGTCTTGTTTTTTTTTTGTAGAAAACTAAAAAGAGGAAAGCCGCAAATGAAAGATGTAGAAGCGTCAAACAAGGACACGTCGTATTTTCCAATTGAGAAATGTTGAAATTATCGTTGTTCGTAGAATGTTTTGGCCATATGTGGTATTGTGTTTTTAAAAACTACTTTCTATCGCATAAATCCACCACAAAGAGAATCGTTACATATGGTGAAAAATTGCTCGCGAAGGATGTGTATAAACATAACACACCCTGCATTATTCATAACAATTTGAGTATTGCTGAGATTTTTTGACATTATCATTGGTTATTACTTTAAACCAATCCATATGATATTTGTGATGTACATTGAGAAAAATTGGGAAATGATAAATTCATACACTAAAAATAGACTGGATGCATCCAATATGAAATAACAGTTTACCAAAAAAGTAATAGACATTAGCATAATAACATGTAAAACCTTCATGGTATTTAATATGCAATGAAACAGGTGCAACAGCTGACCCGATTAAATTACCTCACTGGACAAATCACTTTCGTTAGCTTGTTTAAAACATTTTTGTAGGTTTTTTTTTTATCTTATTTATCACTTAGCTTCATACCTTTTTTTCGCTTCACCATTCCTATCGTGTAGCTTATGAATGTTATAGTTCACGTGAACCTTTCCTTCATCTGATAATGCCATTGAACGGCTCGGGACGAATGACCATACACGTGTTCTCATACACAAGCCATTTGCATAAAACGTGCTCCTTTTTCTAACACAATCTCTCATTATCACGTCACCTTCTTTCTTGGTAGTGTAGGGCACAATCATAAAGGTAGTACGCAACGAGACTCTCCCCTATTTCGCCGGGTTCGTGCAAAGGATTGCACTCCATTTGAGGAAGGGAGGGTGGCAAATTTCGCGCAAAATGACCTGTCGTACATTATTACTTTACGCCACCGGGACGCGACACTTGCCGGAGCTGCAGCTGTGACAGCTGACCACAGTCCATATATCATGGTAGTTATTTAATTTGAACAATTAATCAAATGTCTTGCGGAAACAGCCCGGTCCATGTGAAGGCACCGTATACGGTCCCGAAAGTGGACACGAAATGGAGAAAAAGCGGAATTCCAACTGGTGAGGTTAATTTTCACACCCGAAAGGATTTGCACTTTGGCCGTGTTTGGTAACACAACAGACTTCGATTGATTCAATGCGGATTATTACAAGTGAACAGTTAAACCAAAGTTGGGAATTGTAAGTTTCGTAAAGTCTCTGGTAACGAGAAGTTTATGAGTGCTTTTTGCTAATTTTTCACTCATGTAAGTGTATATAGTACATTCCAATACCGAACCAATTTAACTAATTTGAAGGACACATTCAAACACTTCAATTAAAACAACAGGGATTTGTAAGCCAAACGAAAATAAAGCAATAGGGGAAAAATTACAGTTTTGGACACATTAGGAAAGGGTCACCAAGAAAAACATCACCATTACACACATGCAATAAAATTCACACTAGTGTACCAGTATTGGCCACACTAAAACAATGTTTTTTTTCATGTTTTCGATGCTTTGAATAATCTTTAATACAATTTAGAAACTGCTATCTACTTTTATCATTGTTAAATACGAGAGAATAAATACATAGTTTGCTATTTTTATTTTTAAGTATTTAATACTTAATTTGTTGTTTTTTCTGTAACAATCAACTGTCGGTGTCAATTTTGACCAGTTTTACATGCATTTGAGCTTTGATAATTCTAAGCATCTCTCAAATTTTGTGAAAATTATTACTATCCACTTTCATATTCGCCAACAATTTGACAGCGTCGTATATTTTAAAGCTATTTAAAAAATAGCAATAGTGGTACAATCGCTATCAAACTTGGCATTTAACTAGAAGAAATCGATATTAACACATTGAAATCAGTGTGGTAATTGATGTTCTTTCCATTACGGCCAAAATTACATACATAGACCAAACCTCCATCTCTCTTAGTTTTTTTTTTAGTTTTAAATATATGGAGAAATTGTGTAAAGTGATTTACAAAACCCTACACTTCGTTATTGCACACCAAGCGTAGCTTTTGCTGGCAGTTGAGAAAATGCAGCTTCTCTCTAATCAAACTTTCGAAAGCCCTCCACATGCTTACATCGTCCCACTCTTGCCACCGTTCCGACTGATAGTTCAATCAAAGTTTAGAAAAACCAACCACATTGTAAACTTGTGGTGTCGAAAGTTAGATACAATTTGCTGCACAATCCGGTAAACCGAGCATGTAAATTTACCAATACCAGGTTGACAAAAGTTTGCGTACGTCGGAAGAGTAGGCGGAGACTCGCCACGACGACTGTTTTATTGTGGAGGTGTGATTGTTTTCCTCTGTTGTTTTTTGATAGTTTAAGAAGCAAAGAAGTTGTTCACTGTCAGATGTCAGAGTGTTAGTTTGAAATTGAAGTTGAAAAACGTACAAAAACCAGCAGAGCGGGTGCCTTAAGGAAATAATCGGATGCTAACGTTAGTGAGGCGAGTGCACGCTCGATGCAAGTGAGCTCCCATATTGCACCTTCCGTTTTGATTAAAAGGAAAATTGTGGTGCGAGGAGGAAATCGTTTGTCAGATTTTTTAAAGAGCGTGAGTGAGGTGTGGAAAAAAAGAAACACCCGGCTAGATCTTCCCATCGCAGGGTCGTTTAAGTTGATCGTCGGTTGGGCCATGCTCTTGCCAAAAGGTGACACCTTCGTTAGTTGGTTTATTTTTGTGTCCCCAGAGGAGCCACGAGGAGCCGGCCGTGGTAGTGTCGGTTTCGAGTGGATGCCACAACATTCGTGCCACGCTGTCAGCGAAACGAGCTGACATGAAGCAATTTCGGGACCCCAGCGCTGAGCTAGCCGGGAAGGTCCTTGCCAGACTAGCGCCCGGACACGTGTTGTGAGGATGGATGGTGCCTTTATCACACCGTCCCGGGACGGACACACCGTTGGTTTTGGGCAAACGAGCGATACCAGAACGAGGTATACTCTTTTTTATGGAATGCTCCCAGGACACCTCCACGGTTGGCTAACCCGTTTCGTGGCCAATAAGCTGCCCTTTGCGCATCAAAACATCCCCCCGGGGAGAGGTGCTGCAGCAAAAAAGCAAAAAAAAAAAACCTTAACACAATAGGAAAAGCAGAACGGTTGAAAAAATTACCCCAACGTGACAGTGTCCTTTTTTGGGGAGGTTCTTTTGTCCTGTTTTTGTCGAAGTCGATTTTACTCCTGGCTTCGCAATGCTGCATCGGTTTCCTTGCATCGACGGTGTGCGCCCTCGCTTTGGTAGGTTGCAAATCGGGGATTGGGCGTTCGTTTTGCTCCCTCCCCCATACCAGCCATCCTTCTCCTCCTACCCGAAATGTCTAAGTCCCGTTTTTTCCGTTTGTCCGTTCGAATGCGCCATCATTTTTTCCCTTTTTTTCGTACTAGTTAGAGGCAAGTTCAGTCTATTTTTTGCCCTTCTTTTAGTGTTCTTCATCCTGTTCGGACACCTCTTCCATCCGGCCACTTTTATTGGAAAGCTTGTTACTTTTTCCAAACAGCCGGCAGACACGGGCGGCCGCCCGTCCTTTTTGCCGGTTGCAAAATTTATATCTTTTAGTTTCGGTAAATAAATCATGTCATTTTGCATTTTGATAAATCCGGCACGGTCACTTTTCTTTTTATTTTGTTCTGTTTTTTTTTGTGAGGACTTTACGTTTTATCATCTCGATGTTCACTCCGCATCCGGCTGTAAAGGTTAGGGGTTGATCGGCTTTTTAAGAGCGTGGTGTTAAAGGTCAAATGATATTCGATTTTTGCTTCACACTTTGACGATCGATGGTGGAGTTTTTCAAATATGGCTTTGATGTAAGTTATGCATGTTTATTTTTCCCTTTTTTCAATGAACGGAAGCTTTCCAAATTGGTTGAGGTATGATTACGTTTAGCTGGTGTTGATTGTTAAATATCATGTAAGAAAAAAGTTTCCTCTTTCAAATTCATGGTAATTTTTTTTTTCAATTGAATAAAATGGTTTATTGAAACAACATAAGAAAATATACTGAGATCTACAAATGCTACAAAACTTTAATCGACAGTGAATATTTCATTTAAGCTGTTCTTGAATGTTTGCTAACACCTTCTGCACTTTAATGTTTAATTGATGTTTTTACTCAACATTGCTCTATTATAATGGTTCGACGAGCAGACGGACGGGTCCGTTGTTCTGCAACGTCACGGCATCCTTCGCGTACACCAGTGGGATCGGTGTGCTGGGCCCGGGTCGGAAGCGGAAGTGGGCTAAAAGCGTCGCCAGGCCGACGCGTGACTGCATCACGCCCAGCCGCTGACCGATACATATCCGTGGCCCTTCGCCGAACGAAAGGAACGTGCTGAAGTGGCGCTTGGCGACCTCCTCCGGCGCGAACCGGTCCGGATCGAAGCGTTCCGGGTCGGGGTAGTACCGTTCGTCCCGCTGGATCGCGTACACCGGTATGAGGAGCTTCATCTTAGCCGGGAGGATCACGTCGGTGCCCGGAAGCTGGTACGGTTTGCAGGACAGTCGATGAAGCACCGGCAGCGGTGGGTATTTGCGCAGGGTTTCTAAAATAGAGCCGAATATTTGTCTTTAATTGTAGGTCAACTTGGGAGTATGGTTGCGTTTCTTAACTTCTTTCAAGAATGTTTTATATTTATAGTTTTGAAAGCCACGTAAAAGCGGTTGATCACAAATATAATTCCTTTTCAGATTTTGCGTGCCCGAGCTTTGTTAAAGTTTATGGACTGTAATGGAATTCCGAACACTTTCCTCAAGTTGGAGCTAGAGTTGTGTTTTATGAATGTTCTTAGCGAAATCAATACAAATTTTTCACTCAAGATTCATTCAATTAACACGTTAAGCGCTACGTCGGCCCCGTGGGGCCGACAGTGTTCTTCCCCGTAAGCCGGCGTCGGTCTGCTCGGGCCGACAGAGCCCGTTGGGTAGGCCGGCGTTTCTACGAATCGCTGGCAGAACGGGAAGTAGTACAATTTGCGCGTAGCGCTTAACGTGTTAAAGTTGATCTCAAAATATTTGGGAATCTTTCCAAACACTCATGAATCTAAAATTCTTTGGTTTTAGAATGTAGCTAGTGAGCTAGAATGGGAATGGTCTTCCCTAACAATTCTTCATAATACTTTGGGATTTATGAATCTCTCTACATGTCTGAATCACTCAACTCTAGTTGGAACCCATTTTCAATTATTGCAAGCCAACGAAGGCGATAAAACCCTTAAAGCATTCAGATGAACTTTAAATCTATATAAATAAAATTCTTGTGTCACGGTGTTATTGGTTAATGTCCTCCTAAACGGCTGAACCAAAATTAATCAAACTTTGCACTCATGTTTCTTATTCATGAAAATATGTTTTTAACTATATCTCACGTCTGGAAACAGTATTCTTTATTATTTAATTACGATTTTCTATAGTCATAAATTGGTTTATTTGTTTACATGCAACAATGACATATGAGTGTAATCTTCACTGCCATCTATAAACAGCCATAGCAGCATGGCTCTCCACAGAGCGTTGTTTTCGTACAAATCGTTTCTTTGCAATAACAAGAAAAATAATCTTTGTTATGTGTAGGTAATAATAACAAATTTTGTTTCGAAACAAACGTCGAGGCAAGAACCATCGAAGAGTTTGTTGTAAAAATACCAAACTTAGGCCGGATTTTCATCGATCCAGCTTGCAAATCTAAGGAAGATGTAAGTATTACGACTGAGTTTTAGAACTCTTTGATTTTTACAGAGCATAGAGTGGGCAATCAAAATGTGCAATTAAAAAACCAATTATTTTCAACAGTTGTATGTCGTTAAAACAATGTTTAACCGAGGCAGCTAGTGACTATTAAAAAAAGGTTTGTTTTGCAAAATTAACAGGACCTCCTTTGAAGGCCCTTAATTAGAGTACAGATGGTGTGCAAAATGAACCAATTTAAAATCCTGTCCCCTTTAACTTACCGTTTATGCAACGATCCAAGTACTCCATATCCGCGATGGCCTCGTAGGTCAAGCCGCCATGTTTCCGCAGAGCCTCTTGGACGCAGGCTCTCGCCCGCTCCTGACACTCCTCGTTCAACGCCAGCTCGTACAGGCAGAAGGTAATGTTGGAAGACGACGTTTCGTAACCGGCCAGAAAGAAACCGAACGCTTGCGCCGTCAGCTCATTCATCGTCAGGCCAGCCTCGGTCGCACTCTTCAGCTCGATCATGGTGTCGAGCAGGTCGTTACGCTTGGTGGCGCTCCGTTCGCGCATCGCCACCGTGTCCTCGACGAGCCCGGTGAAGAACGCGATCACCTCGTCGTGGTGCATCTTGAGCCCGAGTGCGTGCCCGATGGCGGGGTACAGCCTCAGCACGGTGGTAACGAGCTGCGAATACCGTGGACTGTCGAACACCAGCTCACCCGACCGCCGGAACGCACTGTCCGGCTCGCGGAAGCTGTTGCACTCGATGCCGAACGCGCAGCCACCGATGTTATCGATCATCATGCGTGCGCAGCAATCCTTCAGGTCGAGCTCGGTCGGTTCGGCGGTGAGCTGCGTGTGCAGATACTGCCGGAAGTTACCGGCGACCTCGTGTAGGATCGGAAACATTGCCTTCATGCGACCGGACGTGAAGGTCGGCGATAGCTTCGAGCGGACGCTCTTCCATTTGGTGCCCTCCAGACAGAACAGGTGCGCGGACAGCGGATCAACGCGCTCGTTGTGGTAGATACCGTGGTCTGGAAAGTAGCTGAAGTCTTTGATGAGCACCGTCTTGATGAGATCGAGGTCGGTGATCATGATGGCGGGCTTGAGTGTCATAAACAGCCCGTAGAACCGCTCCTTCCGGTCCATTTGGCGGTACAGCTCGGTGGACACTTCCGCCGGCGAGAGACGCCGGAGAGCTCCAAAGTTCCCGAGGGGAAACGAAGCCGGCAGCGTTGGGACCTTTCGGATCGTCCAATAGCGATACCGCTGTACGATCAAGGCGTAAATCAGTGCAAATACACCACCGAGCAGAAATAACCCGACGTGCCACGCCATCTCGGCTAACTCGCAGGCCACTCCACTGACAGCTGTTCTATCCACAAATCTACACGAAGCGTAACGAAACAAACTCCCGACGGTGCGTACCAGTGGCGCGTTCGCGATCGTGACGCTAACTGAACCCCGCGGTCTGGGTTGCACCAAGGTTGTATTGCGCTCTGGCCTACACCGAAACCGGCCCCAATGCCGTAGTAGTTGTGCGCACGATGTAACCAAACAAAACGGGTTTTATATACAGGCAATAAAAAAAAATTCATCATCCAGGTCATTACAATAAACACGAACCTGTAGACAGATAAGAATTTGTACGAGAATAATTGAGTAGGGAAGCATCAACGGCTGGAAGAGATAACGGCAAAAAGTGTGCCCTTAAAAGACCATTAGTTAACCTCAATTGTGCGAACAGAATCTGCGTCCATCTGATTCTATTTGCATACACCAGTCAGTCTCAGCCTACATCACATCAGGAGAATATTAAGGTAAGTATTGAACTTTGGATTGTTGAGTTGGTTTAATAATAATAAATCTATGGGCATATTGATATACCCTATAATATTTTATTGATAAATTGTTAATATCATACGCACTATACTGCTTAGCTAAACACTACTAGAAATAGTAGAATTTATTTGCTTCTTGTTATTTATATAGGGGCAGCTAGCGGCAAAACGCATTTTTTCCTGTTTCCTGTGAAAAACGTAAGAAAAGTATTCACCGTGAAAAAACAAAAAACGTCATCGGTTGGGAGAGTTCCTGGTAGAATTTTGCTGATCACTCCGCTAAGGAATAAACTGGATAAATCGCTGTTTTTCTCTCCCAAAAAACTCTCAGTAAGAATGCAAATTTACTCGTATTTTAATTTAAAATACAGGCTTTCGTCGACCTCGGTTTTCGTCGTTTGACAAATCGTTCGAAGCTGGTTTGTAGTAGCGTGCTTTGTTCTTTCCTCATACGATTTAATGCATTTTGTATGAAAGAAGATCCGAACATGGGCTCATAAACGAGTGGTGCAGGATTTCTGCTTCAGATTACTTTGCTCAATCAGAAATCTATTTCAATTGGAGCACTGAATGTATTATTGTAAAAATACACGGCATGAAAATCAAAGAAGTAAAACAGAACATAAAGCGATTGATGGCCATTGATTTGATGATAAAACATATAAACTTTGTTATAGTTTGAAGAACTGAGATGGAACAAAATTGCTATTTCAATTGAGTAAATATAATACGATACTGAAAGGGGGGTCCGCGACAGCCGAGCGGTAGCGCCGGTTAGAAAATCGGCCCATGAGCGCCGAGGCTCACCACCTCGACGGCGTGGGTTTGAATCCCAACCGAGACCGGACCCTCCCCTGTACGAGAGGACTGACTATCCACGTACAACAGGGAAACAAGTCTCGTAAGCCCTTAACGGGCAGGCATGACCAAGAGATCGTTACGCCAAGAAGAAGAAGAAGAAGCAGAAGAAGAAGAAGTTTTTAGAAATAAAAAAAATCATGATTGTTTTAGCTAAGTTTCCTCAACAGGTTACTAGTGTGAACCTTAATGAACTAAATCAGTTTTAAAATCAACAACTACTCGTGAAGTTCATTGAAAACTCAATTATCTTTCGTAAGGGGTGCGTATTACCCCAGGAACCCCTACCTCCTCGATTAAATTTACTAAGTTATTGCAATTATTCTTCTGTGAGTACGTTGCCAGTAAATATAATTTGCAAAAACCTATCGTGATGTGTAATCTGTTGCGAATCTCTGGCACGATACATTCGTAATTAATAATAATTTACATAATAATTTACTGGCATATTGAAAATGTTTTATTTGACTCCTCTTTACATCACTTGTTTCAATATAATATCAAAATTTCAACATTCAAATCTTTTCCATCTGTGCATACTACTGATCATTTTTCATAATGAAATTCACACACTCCACGGCCTTGGTGATTGTTATAGAATACAATTGTGCAATTTAAACAAGTGCACCCATTTCCATATGAATAAATCAATTCTCGTAAAAAGGGTGTCAATTTGCCGGATCGTCTACTGCGAATAAAAGTCAACAGTTCCTCTGGTCGGGGTCGGATTTCGTAAAATAAATATTACACCACTGCATCGCTGCGCCAATGTTCGGGAATCGTGCAACCAGTATGTAATAATTGCTCTATTTGCTCCGGCCGTTTATTGCACGCGACCGCCACCGGATTGATATGCATCTGCGGGACAAAGACTAGCGAAAAGTGGGAAATATTTATCTGTTTTTCTTTTGTTTCATGCTCAGCTTTCAATAAAATAATGGTAGGGGATGTTCAGCGTATACCCTCCGCCTGGTTGGACCCTGTGTCATCTAACCATTACGTTGGGCATTATTTTTTCAGACCACACGGAATTGATATGCTGCCGCAATTGTTACCAATCATTGAACATTTTACGGTTCATTTGCGATTTACCAAATGGCCATGCTGGTGCACTGCGAAGGTTATGATGCCGGCATTACGTGCGCGCCGCAGATTGATTAACGGAGCCGGTTGACGATATGGAGGCATGCTTTTTTAGCTTTTTATTCGATTTCATATGGTGGTTTAAACCTTTACTAGATTTGATGACTTAAATAACCATGTGTTCAATTTAAATATATTCAATAAGTGATTAATTTCGAACCAAATAAATGTTTCGTTAGCTGAATTTACTGAATAAATGGAACATACTCCCCCAATTTTAGTTTTATTTTCACTTTATTTAAATATAGCTTAACGATATTTTGTTTTTGTGGAAATGGACATAATAGAAAAAAATATTGGGATAACCATTTTCATTAAACATTTAACCGATTCACTATTGAACACTCGCTCAAATGAAGCTCAAGCCAAAAATGGTCCCTCCAGCTCATTGGACGTTAATGTGATTGAAGCCGATTAAATTGCGGCTTTTGGTTTTTGGAAAGGAAGGTACGAAACGTGTGGAGCTGCGTAAGTGGAGCCAACATTAAGGTGCGGTAACTATACCGAAGGTTCCTCTTTCCAACCGATACGTACACACACACACGTTCCATTATCCTTTCAAATGGACCAACCGTAGTGGAAAGTTAATCCTTCAATTGACACGCGGTGCGTTCTTCATAGTTTCATTAAATTGCTTGTGACAAACGAATCGTTATTTAAATTTAGCTGGGAATAAATTTCAACCAAAATAACCAAACATAATCCGCTTTCAAGGGTTTCTCCTTTGTATCGTTGGGGTGATTAAAAAAAACAACACGAGGGTGAAGGAAGTTTCGCCGCATCCTTTCATGGTTGTTCAATCGTTTCGGGTGCCAGAAAAATGACCATTCGGCTGCAAACGGATCGAAGGGTTGAAAAAAGGGGAAAATAATTATAATTGATTTATATCAATGTCCGATCACCAAGTCTCTTTTTTCCACGTCGTTTCCGAACGGATCATCATTTACCTGTCAACTCTGTCCTACGGGGGTTCGCTGTGATGGAACGCTCGAGCACCCTCATGGCGATTCAGTTTTTCCGGATGATGCAATAAATTAAATTCAAAATAATGATGACAACGGGGAAATGACGGTAGCCGTAAAGTCTGGTCTGCACTTGGAAGGCCGTTTCAAGCGGAAAATTGCACCAGGGTGTCTAGAAAGGCTTTTGGTACCCATTTTAAATTTATTTCAACCTTAATGAAATAACATATTTTTGCGTTAATCCTCTTGAGTTTAATTATGGAAACGGAATTTCCGTTTCAACTTATGCTGTGGAACACATGAAAACGTAAGATTAAGAAACGATTTGTAAGGATTAAATAAATAATAGAATATTATTTTTGCATGCGTTGAAACGAAAAGACATTCAATCAAAAAATATTGCATAGCGACGTATAGACAAGATGAAACCATTATTTATCCACACAAAGTTGCCTTTAACTCGCCATAAATGTACAATAACAGTAACCTATTTTGTTTTCAATTGTAAACTGTAACAAAATGTGCCCCTAACACAAACAAATAAAAACTTTTAACAAAATAAAGCAACAAAATACGGAATGGAGCAAATATTAAATATAAATATAATCATTATGGCGATGTATGCGAAATGGTTCGCGCATACGTTGATCGTTTTATTTTTTAAAGCATAACAGTTTCAACACATCATTGTTCTATCTAGGAAATAAATAATTAAAAAATGGAGAACAAACAATGTTTGCTGTCGGGACATTTTCTATTTTCTTTGAAAGATCCATGGAGCATTATTTTTACTGTTCCTAAGTAAAGGATTTATTTAAGCGCAAAGGAAAATGGAAAACTATTCCACACACTAGCACACCATTCTTGGTCGAAGATCCATCGACAGCAGGTATCGACACGCGAATACGTGAAATTATTTTTTAATCCACCCGCCTACACGCTAAGGATCACCGTCCAGAATCTCAATTTTTCCCTCGTAAAGCTTTAGAAGCATTTTCAGCTCTTCCAATATGCCCAACAGAAAATTGGAGCAATCTAGTCGGCAACGGAAAGCGACAACGAAAACGAACAACTAGCCTACTTTGCCGCGTTGGTGCTGGAAAATGGCTGCCAATTTCTCACGAAGGAAAATTTGTCCGTAGCGCTAACATCGTCGGGGCGGCCTCGTCGGGGATGTACACAAAGCGGGAATGAAAAGTGGAATGGAAAATGGAATCAACCCCATTGTGAAAACTGGTAGGAAATTAAAAATCAAGTGTTCGAATCCAATTAATTTCCCCAAACCAGAAGCGGTTTGGGTGGAAACTAGAAGAGCATCGCGTGGAGCGGTCGACTGTTTGAAATTGTGCAATAGTTTCACAATTTGCATCGATATCGTTTGTTAATGGTTCGTTAGCAGCCCGGGTAAGCAGTCGCATTTTGAGATTGCTTGGGCTAGTGGCGCCTTTTTTGGGTAGGGAAGCGGAGGATATATCTCGTTTGGGAATGCTAAATTGGAAATCCCGTCGGTTTATGTCGGGCAACGGTCGTTAAAGTCGAATGGTACCGAAAGCGGCGTAAATTACGCGCCGTTCTAGAACGTGCCAATTGGAAAGTTTTGCAAATAGACATGATCCATTGGATCGTATCGGGTTTAAAGAAAGAATCAACCAAACATTATCTGTTGCCCGGAGAGCATAAACGTGTTTTTTAAAACTCACAGGCGAGACTTTAAAATAGAAATATTGTATAAGAACAAAGCTTAGTTTATTATACACCAAATAAGAAGCGATAAAAAAATGTCTGGATTATTTTTATAAGTTTCTCTTTGTAACAACAATTATGGTTCTTTGCATGTAAAATTAAAAATACTCAAATAAATACTGTTACTTTAAAAAACTAGTTACAGCATTAAAAAAGATTGCAGGTCAATTATGCAAAAGTTAGTTAAAATAAAAAAACCATAGAATGGCATCAAATAAATATATTTATAAGTTATTTTATGAGACATAACATAAACTAAGTGAGACCATAAATCCAACAACTGTCGCTCGTCGCTCGAAAAGGATTCGTCTTGACTCTAGAGTGTCAAAAAATGCTGTTGCATTAAACTGTTCCATTTTGACGAGTGGAGAAGCGAACTTGAACCTCACATAGTGAGAGGCAATAAATTTAAATCTCCATAATAATTAATATGGAAATTGCTTTCAAATGGTATTTAGTCAGCACGCCTGCGGATGTTAACCGGAAAGGAAGCAATGTTGCGCGAATGAAAAAAAACGGGAAAAACGGAAAACACACAACATTGCAAAGGTCAATAAAAAAAGAGACTGCTGCTTTTTCCAACTCAACCATCAAATAGTGGTTCAACGTTGCAACCGTACCATAGCTGGGAACTGCCACGAGAAAGGACACCAACGAAAACAATTCCCCCGGCCATGGTAATGGACGTCGGTGGGCCTCAGACCCTTTCGTCCTTCCGGGCAAAACTCTGTCCACGGAACGATCCAACTGAAGGGGTTTTTCTTTTGTCGCCGCGAAGGTAAGCCATAATCAACGGTAGGTCGTACGTAATCTACTTAGACGTGAAAATAGAGCCAATTTTGATTCATCCGCGGTTGCCTCAACCCGGTTAGGGAGATGTCGCTAGACTGCTCCAACACGACCGAACAATTTGGCCCCGGTGACTTTTCGGAGGTTAAATGGAGATGAATTTAAAAAGAGATCTATAAACAACCACTTTAAAAAACAAGGGAGTAAAAACAGCCCGGGGCAGCTTGTTTTACCGTTTTTTTTGGTTTGCTTTTTCACATCGTGGTGCATGTAGTTGGATTTTTTAACGTTTAATTTCAATATGATCTGCTTGATGTAGCTTCAGTAATCTTTTCGACAAACTGTTGGTATTCAAATGCACGTTAAGAAATTTCGAAAGTGAATGTAAAAGAAATAGGAAATAAATTGTTTAAACAACATTCTTTACAACTAAGGAACGATCCAATTTCAAATTTCCCAGAACTTTGTGTATGAAATAATGAGAAAAAGGGATTAACATTTTATCGATTTTTTTGAGTTTATACTTCTCTTTAGTATGGTTGTTTCATTTAAAAACTATTGCCATTATTGCCACTACCCCGCTAGGTCAATCCAAAAGAAAAAGAAGGAATCGCAATCAATTCATCCTACACGTGTTCTTACAACTGATTATTACGGTCTTATCCCACTTGTAAATGTTGAATGGTTCAAATCAATTGAATCAATTTATCGTTTCGTAACGTCTCAAAGGTCTCCTACCGAGGCTGTTCTTCGGTCTTGCAAGCGGAAAGAAAAAACTGACTTTTCCATTGCGCGGAAAAAAGTCATCTTGATAGTGAGGTCCGGTCGAGAGAAGGTAAAAACAAATAGAAATGAGGAAAAACTAGAACAAAAAGACGGAGAAAGAAAACGAGATGCTACAAATGCGTTGCGACACAGGGAGTTGGTAATATTTTCTTTCTTCGTACAGAATTCACTTACGTTTGCCACCGGACACCACGACGACCGGCTTAGCAACTCCTTGCAGTGTCATGAATATGAAAGTACGGAACGGGAATCCTTGGCCGTGCGGGTTCAACAATTCAAAGCTCCGGTGAATGGAGCGAGAGAAAGAAAAAGAAGCGAACTGAAATAAAATTTAAGAGCAGTTTTGTGTCCGGCGGATTGAATTTGCATTATCCAGGATTCCGGGGTTTTCCCGTTGCTCGTACTACTCGTCTGAAAGAGAGAGAGAGTAAAAAGAGGATGCCTGGGAACAAATGCGCAACCGGGCGATGTGATATTAGTGCTGATCCTTTGGCAATGATTACGCCCAGTACCGTTCGGGATCCGACTTCTGGCGTCCCCGGGAAGCCATTTCCCGCTCAGCACAATCACCACACTGTTGGTCACCGGTTGGTGGAACTATTCCGGGTTGTTTCTGGCCTTAAAAAGGATGTCGTTCGCTTTGCCTTCCAGGCATCCCTGAAACGGTTTCCATATGAACCAGCGCACGTCCTAGCGCCAGCTAGTCCGCATCCTTGGATCGTTCGTTATCCTTCGTTACATTACGTCCGTACAATACACGTACGTTGTGGGAAGTGAAAGAAGAACTTTCCCTCGGGCTACGTTTGGAGGTTTTCTTCCTGATTTCACTCCTCTCTCTCTCCCTCTCCTCGTCAGTCAAAGGCTTTCATTTTCTCCAATTTAATAATCATGCAATCCAGCAGTAGTCCCACGTGCCTCGCATCGTTCTCCCACTCCCCTACCCCCCGGTAATAATCCCATTTCGTCCACATTTTTCCAACCAAGCTTGCCGTCCGGGAGGATGGACGATAATAAGGCGCAGGATAATCCGATCTGTGTGTTAAATTGTTAAATAATAATATTGAATTTAATCCTTTTTGTTTTACCGAAAGTCGGGGGAATGATCGGGACGCAATGGACAGCAGCAATGAGGTCCTTTCGTCGGTAAGGATATGATTGCGGTGGAATTATGTTCACTTCGCCGCCCGCCACGAAGCCACACGAAGCGCCAGAATTAAACACCGAAATGCCACCGGACCACCGGAGGGTCCTTTTTGGGGCTGCCGGACAACGAATGGACCTGATTATGAATTCAACGTCATCCTTTTTCGTCTTTGCACTGCCAATCTATCGTTTGCTTTTCCGGACGACGACGAAACGGAAACGAAATGTCCTCCCCGTCGTTCGCAGGGTGCTTGGTGTCGATGGAAAAATTATCTTTCCCTCACCATAATTGCATTACACTTGGCCGTCGGCCACAAGGCGCAAGGCACAATGTGCCATAACCATTCGGGCAACAGTCATCTCCATCCAAAGCCAGAACGGGAAACAATATGCCGAATCGGAGGACAACGCGTCGGACGAGCTAATGCCCGGGCTTAACCTTCTGGCAGGAAACAAATGCTAATGTCGAATTGACTTTCATTATATTCACCAGGCAAAATGGTTTTTTCCAGAACGTGATGTGATTAATGTGCCAATATGGATGGCTCGGTAGGATTGTCCTTTTCCATATTTTTCTCTCTCTCTGATTAAATAATGCATAATACAGCAAGAGATATAAATTACTACAAATATTATTATCTTTATTTACGCTTCGTGAAACATGATTGAAATATCTTTCTCAAAAGATTTTTTAATTAAGAATTGAGATTAGATTTTGTTTTAAAATCATTATCCATTTTAAAGATTGGCGAAAATATAGTCTGCCAATTGGATTTTCATTTTTTTAAAAGCTGTTCAATTATTGAACTAAACAAAAACAAAGTCAAACTATGAATAACAAACTCACAAAATAAAACTAAGAACTAAGAACTAAGAAAATAAAAAAAAACAAGAAAAATCATAATTGAAACAAATATGATTTGAAGAAAGTAAATAAAAGTAAATAGAATTAAAAAAAGTATTTGAATTATACTGGTAACCGCTAAATAGTATAACCGAATATGATAAAATTATATGTAGCCCATAACTCATTCCACATCTTTAACAACTTTTTGAAGATTCAGACAAAACCATAAAACTGTCAAAGAATATACTAAAGTTATTTTTTCTTAACTTCAAAGTTTTTGTATAATTTAAAAATGTTTATGTTGACGCTTAAGTAAAACATTAATAAAAGAAAAGGTAAAATGATATCGTGTGGCAGAAAGAGTTTTTTTGCTGGGTTTAAATTGCTCTACTAACCTGAAATTGTAGGCGATGTTCTCTCACATGGCAATCTTGCATCATTGCTGGCTGGTGGTTGGTAGAACCTTCCATTACGGCGCAAGTAGGACCATGCATTACGATGCAGTCGGTTCACTGAAAACAGGCGAAAGCAACATCAAACCAAAACTTCCCGATGAAGCATCCATTCGAATGTTTCTTTCCGCAGTCACGCTGATGTTCGTCGGTTGCCAAATCATTTTACTCGTTACACTGCAGCAACATTGATAGGTATTTTATTGGTAATTCAAATCTGTCAGTTCCGCCGTGGTGGTTTTACACTTAGATTCCTTTCGGGTTCGATAATTTGTTTGTTTTATTTTCTGTTTACTCTTTCTTCTCTCAGTTCAGTGGAGGGAGCCAATCTTTCATGAAGTTGTGGTTTCCATTTTAGCTTGTTTTGCTTTCGTGCTCCATCTTGGACAATCATGTACGATTTAACTGGTTTGTTTCGAAAATGTAAACGAATCTTGCTCTTCTCACTTAAGTTAGCATTTTACATTCACTTGCGTTCGGGCACAAAAAGAGTAAATCACGCGTTCTCAACTGCTGTCCTTCGCTTTCTTCCCAGTATATCGTGGAGCTCGTTCGTGTTCGATTCAGCCGATCAGCAAATTGTTTGCCCTGTTTTCTGTTCCTATGTTCCATTATTTATTCACCTTTCACAGCGCTTCTTCGCCCAGCTGGTAATGTCTTTTATATTGTTCTCTGTATGCTGCGTTGCTCGCTTGTTTCAGCTTAAGCTCCTATCGTTTTCCATCTCCGCTTATTTGTTCTTATCGCTCAATTGTATTGTTTCGAGTAGAGGTGTTTAATGCACCAAGGGCAGTTTTAACTAAAGCACAAAAAAAAACATAGAAGATGAGTTGTTTACTGGGAGTTGGAAATTATAGTGCCGATGAAAATCGAGAGCACAAAAAAAAAGATAAGACCGAAATATGCTACACACACATGCACTAGCGTAGATGTTGGATAGTGGTAGTTTTAACGCACCGGAAGCTGAGTTTCTATTTTATTTTTCTTTATTCCGTATTTACTTTTTGTGTCGTCATTGCAAGCAGTTTTATTGTTTTATGAGTTTGTTATACTTTTTTGTTACCGAGTTTTCCTTATGTCCTTCTTTACCTTCTTTAATTGTGTCAAATTAGGCTTTTATTTACATTAAAAATCATACATCATACCTTAACATCGTGCACACTAGTCGTACATACAATCACACTTACTCTTGCACACCATGTAAACACACACACGTACACATACATATGTACACCAGCACACGATAAACCTAAGCATCACAACTTACGCATCAAAACTGATTAGACCACTCAAAGTTAAACATATAATGATCACAAAACGACCTTCTCTCCATTGCCTAAGAGCTTTCTCCAGACCGTCGTCTCCGTCGTATCCAGCATACCCAGCAATGGGCCGGTTCATATCTCACTAATCGTGTCCTGTTTTTTTGCCTGTTCAATCAAACAATCATCAATCAATCATCGGTTCGATATTCGCTAACTGTCCTGTGACTAATCGCCTATGGAATCCTTTCTGTTTCTTTTAACACCCCATTCCAACTGAAGCCAATAAAATTAAGCCATCGGTCGGAGTTTGTTAAGTTTTGTTGTGTTCTACTATTGTGTTTTAGGTTTGCCAATCTATTTCAACACTCTACCATGGTTCCTTTGCTACAACAATCGCTACACAACCTCTTCGCGCCACCAAGCGTCGCTAATATTGCACTGTCTGGGGTAAAGCGGGTTAAATCGTTTAATCTGCTGTGCTTTCCCTAACCGGACTCCCTGCCCTTGGTTTGCTTGCTATTCGCACTAAATCGCTTACACATCGAGGAACGAGAAGATACTGCATTAAGTGGTTTGAATTATCACTACGGCTACGTTTGTTTATCGTGCCGGAGTTCTGTTAGGGTCTCTGTTTGGGTGACTTGTCCTAATCCTGGTACGCTGATGGTTCTATTCCACAGACATTTTCACACGTACACACAAACACACACTATGCAAAATATATATATATCAAGCGGCAATGAAGCGTGTTGTGTTGCGAGTTTTGAGCGGGCAGTAGCGTAATTGTAGTTTTTGTATTTTTTAACGAGGAAAACGATAGAAAAATAACTCTAGCAGTAGTCCCGGTCTAACTTTTCCCTCACTTTGACTTTGGGAAAACTGTACGGAGAATGCAACAAGGGTCCGTGTCAAATACCACAGATCATCGAGGATGCAAATAGGTTCCATAATCTAGTAGTAATTGAAATAAACTGTCCCTAACAACCACTTCTATCCGAGTGATCGCCTACTACGAAATAAAGCGGAAACAAAATAGAACGAACCTGTGTTTGAATGTGTTGTTCCTACTGACCGGTGTCGCCGCACACGGGTGCGGACATTCTAGTGGGTGCGGAGTACTAGTGTTTTTTCCATCCCTATCTGGAACCTACGGATCTACACAGATGTCGACACCGAGTCTAGTTTCGCCAAAAACAGCCCTTCCCTCTTTCGAGGTTTTTGTGTTCTAAACGGATTTTACGGGAAACATCATTTCCAAAACCCGCTGTATATGGCTGCTGGTGTTTAATGACCGCATTTGAATGAGAAGCTGGTCAATCGCCCGTCCCCGCTTACGTTTCTTTCCTGTACTCGCCATTTCCGTGTGTGTGTGTGTTTTCGCACATGTTTATCATATATCGGGTTTATTCACTGTTTACATTCCTTTATCATGCCTTTTGCTTAACTTATCCCACACTTTATATTGATAAATTTTTCACGTTCCTTACATGGTTTATCCCTCTTTTACTCTCCTTCTCTCTCTCCACAAACACACTCACACAGACCTTTTATTTTTCCTTCATCGAGAAGGTATCACACATTAAGATATTTTTTTATAGTTTGTCTTGCGTTCGGCTATAGTAAAGATATCATTTGACGGCCATTTAAATTCGGTCGATAACGGTCAAAAAAAAATGGTGCTCGCTTCGGAGCGCCCCCCGCAAAAGTGACCTCGACGGGGGCAGAAGTTGTTGTTGGGCCGAAAGAAATCCCGGAAAAGCAAAACCGAACCCATCTCTAGAGCGCCAAGAGGGCGCGTCTGTTTCACCATCGTCACAGAAATACTCCAGCGAAGCACGAGTTGAAATCGAATCGAAGCGTACCAAAGATTAAATAAAATTAAAGCAAGTGGGGGTGTGGGGTCGGTTTCCCTACCCTACGTAACATAATATAAAAAATAACAGTACTCGAGAGCAGTAGCATTAATAATCATTATCTTCGTAACAGTGTAGCTGGTAGTAAGAGCGCGTGTTCGTAATAACTAGATGATCGGCGATAAATATCAATCAATATTATCAATGAAGTGTGCAACGGAGTGGAAATAAAAATAAACATAACGAAAGGAGGCACCGCGTGCCCATTTGTGAACGATTTAAAAAAAAAAACGGAAACCGATACCGGATGTGAGTCGAACCGTTCAACGTGGATGTTGCACTAAATACCGCGATTCCGCCCATCCCTAGTCCTTGCCGCCGGCGGTATGCTTCTTATTGCCACCGCCACCATTCCCGTTGCTTCCACCTCCGCCAGCGCCATTGTTGTTGCTGGCCTTCGTTGCCCCCGCCGGTTCGACGCCCGCCTCCTTGATGGCCATCTTCTCCATCAGTGGGATGAGTTTGTCCGCTGCGGCACTGCTTGTCGCCGGTAGCTGCTGTTTACCGCCGTCCTCCTTCGTCATCGTCGTGGAGGCCAACGCTCCGGTTAGGTTGCGGGTTCCGGATGCTTTCCCACCACCCGTTGACGATGCGCCTCCGACCGGGTTGTTGTTGACCAAGTTGCTGTGACTCTGTGACGACGCCAAATACGATGAGGACGATGGTACGGGATCGGTGGCGGTTGCGGTTGCGGTTCCGGTGGCAGTCGTGATGGTCGAGTTTTGACTCGAGCGCCAGATGCCGGCCACGGTTCGTGGGGTCGTTTTGAGGGAAGTGTTGCAGCACAGCGGCGACAGGACGCACTTGCTTTCGGCGGCACTGCGCGGATGCAGTCGATCGGGGGACAGGGCGCGCCGCAGCAACGGTGAGCTCGGTTCAGCCGTTTTCGCCCGCGGGAAGCCCTTCTTCGTCGTGGGAGCGCCGGGTGCACCACCGGCTACGAGGCCCGGTACGCCCGTGGGAAGCGGAAGGCCGGTCACCAAGGCGCTGCTACTGGCACCGATGCAGGTGGCTCCGGGCAGTCCTCCGGGGCTGTACGATTGCGTCGTGTTCGAGGCACCGAGTGGATGCACCACTGGGAACGCTAGCGGACTGGAGGAGCGAGTCGGGGAGGCGGGTAACGGCGAAGGGCTGGGTGTACGGGCGAGTGGCGACAGTGGCATGTGGTCGGCAGATTTACGACGATTCGAAGGACGCCCACCCGGGCCACCGGTCGAGTGGAGTGCCTTACTGCTGGCACACGGCGACGAATGAAGCTTGTGCTTAAGCACGTGCAACGTCGAAGGGCGCTGGTACAGCGGCGCACCATCGTTGTACCCGAGCGCCGACTGTCCCACCACGCCCGTCGGTGTGCTCGGCGCGGAGGTGCTTGGTGATCCGGACGCCGGTGATCCGGTGGACGCATTCGCATACAGCGCTGCTGCTCCGGAACCGGAACTCAGCGGCGAAAGACTCAACCGGTTTACGGCGGGAGCGCCGACAGATGATGCCGCTACGACTGGCAGGGAGCCAGCTCCCGGGCCGCCGCCAACGGGAGACTGACCGCCGGGTGGAATGGGTGACATTTGCAGTCCCGGATGCCCCACCATGATGGCACCACCGGGGGCGACGGACGGACCGCCCGTGCTCGGTTGGAGCAGGTTCGGCTGGCTGCCCTGGAAGCGGGCGAGCGACTGGAAGCTGCGGCTCGGTGGAACCGCCGACGTAGGCGACTGGATGCCGGCCACCATCTGCTGCATCTCCGCACTCGCCCGCTTGCTGCTGATCCGCCGGAACAGCGACGCTTTGCGCTTCTTCTCGTTGTCCTTCTTCTGCTTGCGCCGGCTGTGCGTTGACTTCTTGGCGAACTTGCTCTGCCACGGTTCACGCTTGCGGCCACCCGTTTGAATGCTCGTGTGTTCGAGTGGTGTCGCCCGGAGGCTCACCACTTCCGAGCCGCTCAGCAGCAGCTGCAGCACTTGCGTGTGGTACAACCCCTGCACGGCTTCACCGTTTACGTGCGTAATGAGATCAGCCGGCCGAAGACCGGCCTCAAACGCCGGGCTGCCTTCGTCCACCGCCATCACCAGATGGTGCATGGTGTAGAAGTCCGTATCACCATAGTACACCCGGATCGTGTGCACGGTGAAACCGAACCCACGCGGACCCCTACGGATGATCAACGGTGGCTTCAGGTTCGTGACTAGTGGGCTCAGCTCCCGACACGGAGACGTATCGCGCGAGCTAGCCGTGCTGGAACAGTTTCCGGCCGAATGCATCGTGGACGAAGCGATACCCGTACTGCACCCGGAGGAGGACGAAAGGTTCGAAGCGGTCGTACCGGTAGCGTTCCGGCTCAAGCCACCGCCCGCGCCACCAAACGACCGACCAACGGCGGTCGTGACGGCCGAAGAAGAATCATCCGACGACGTCATAAGCGAAAGTCCCAACGCCGACGCACTCTTCACGATGTGCCGCGAGCTTCCGCTGAGGTTGTGCAGCGAGCTCGACGGTGACGAGGAATTGTGCACGATCTGGGACGGCGTGGAGGACGACGTTTCGTGCCCGCTCTGGTCGTCCTCGATCGAGATGGAGAACTTCGGCAGGATGCGATTGTGCACGTGAATCTTGCGCTTGCGCTGTATCTGCGGCGACACGTCGTCACTGTCCGTCTGGGACGATTCCGGTGTGCTGAGCTGCTTCAGCGAAGACAGCGGGTAGAAGTCGCTGAACCGTTTGTTCGTCTCCGGCGTTTCCGGCGTGCTCGGGGCGACGACGCGCATCGATGAAGGGTAGCCGGAGGGGCCAGCACCGACATTCGCCGGCGAATGGCGCAAACTGATGCCATGGTGGACGAGGAAGTCTTCCCGATCCGGTGTGGCCAACTCGGGCAGGTAGTCGAGATCGGGCGTCGAGGGCATCTTGTAGCGGGATGGATTGATGTTGAACTTGCGCAGCTCGGGCGTGATGATCAGCTTGCTGATGTCGTTCGGGCGTGGGTGTGTCGCATCGAAGCCATCCTCGAAGAGGCTCGGCAGCTGCTGCGGTTTGACCACGCTAGTGGTGGTTGTGGTGGTGGTGGTGGTGGGAGTTGTTGCAACACTTGACTCCGAAGACACCGCCGCCGGAGTCTTTACGTTCGAGGCGACGATCGTCGTAGAAGGTGTCGCCACGGAGGAGGAGGAAGAACTCGAGCTCACCGGCAGGGGTGAAGCAAGCACCGCATCGGGCACGGATGAACCGGAAGATGAAGAAGAGGGTGCCTGTGTTGGGGTTTCACCCTGCACGACCGCCGGTCCTGGTGGTCCTGCTGCGGCTCCAGCTTGCGGGATACCGACCGCACCGGTGCGACTACCCGTACTACCGCCGAACCCATCCGACGAACTGGCAATGGACGCCTGGGACAGACTGTGCTGCTTGCGATACTGCGGCGAGTATGAGCTGAACGACCCGAACAGGGGTGAATCCTCCATCTCATCCGTATCGTCCCCGCAGATCTCGTGGTTGTAGCGATCAACCCGCGTATCGAAGTAGCTCGTGTCCTCCTCGTTGTCCAGCTGCGGCACAAACTCCGCCTTCTGGCGCAGCAGATTGTTCCAGTCGAGCCCGTAGAAGTAGCAATGCTCCTTCACCTCGTGCGCACTGCCCGTGCCGAGCCGGTCGCGCGGGTTCTGCTGCAGCAGCGCCGTTATCAGATCCTTCGCCTCCTCCTGCAGCGGCCAGTCGTCACCGTCCGGCCATTCGATGTCATCGTTGACGGTGTGGGCGAACAGTTCCTCGGGTGTCTCGCCGAAGAACGGTACGCAGCCGATCAGAAACTCGTACAGGATGATGCCCATCGACCACCAGTCGACCGGTTTGCCGTAGCCCTGGCGCAGGATCACCTCCGGGGCGATGTACTCGGGCGTACCGTACACCTGCTTGTCGGAAAACTGGCGCGTCTCGCTGTCCAGGTAGCCCTCGTAAAGGTTCGTCGCCAGCGACATCAGGCCCATCTTCGAGAGCCCAAAGTCCGTCAGCTTAATGTGCCCGAGCGCGGTGATGAGCAGGTTGTCCGGTTTCAGATCGCGATGCACGATGCCGTAGCTGTGCAGGTACTCCACGGCGAGCACCGTCTCGGCGAAGTAGAACCGTGCCATGTCGGACGGCAGCGGGCCAATGTTCTTCAGCAGCGTCGCACAGTCGCCCCCCTCGACGTACTCCATCACCAGGCAGAGGTGTTTCTTCGTCTCGAACGAGCAGTACATGCTCACCACGAACGGGTTGTCGGCGAAGCTGAGGATGTCCCGCTCGGCAAACACCTGCTCCACCTGGTTGCGCAGCATCAGGCTGTTTTTGTTGATCTTCTTCATCGCGAACCGTTGGCGCGTTTGCTTGTGCTTCACCAGGTACACCGCGCCGTACGCCCCGTTCGAGATCAGCTTGAGAATGTCAAAGTCTTTCTCGTTCGGGACGGCGTTGTTGGTGCGGGCTTTGAAACTTTTGCCTCCACCCGTCGATGCCGGCACCATAGAGGATCCACCGGTTGGTGCAACCGTCGGCGCTGTTGTTGCCGCTGCTACTGCTCCCCCACCATCTGCTCCGGTGTTGTTATTGTTTAGGACATTCGAGGAACTGCTGGCAGCACTGTTTCCCGCCGAGCTGGACGATCCCGAACCCTTCGGTGTGGAGCACATCATCATCTCGTTCGCCTGCCGATCGCTCACGATCGACGAGTTGTTATGGGAGTCTTCGCTGGCGGCACGGTTCCGGTTGCCCCTCAAGCGTACCCGCTGACTGGCCGCCGTCTGGTCCTCCTCGTTCTCCGCCTCCTCCTCCAGATCGGCACAGTTGACGCTCGAGTTGAGCGACGCCGTCTCGATGTTTAGCTCTTCCTGCAGCTCCGCGATCGGGTCCCGGTTGAGGCCGAGCTTCTGGATGATGTACTGTGGAATGTCCGCCTTGATGCCCTGCGTCACCTTCGCCTGCCCCTCGGCCACCTCCAGCAGCCGGTAGAACTCTTCCGGGTCGAACTCAAGACACTCGAGGAGGCGTGCCGGGCGCGAGATGATCAGTAGCAGCTTCTTGATCACGCCCGTAATTTCCGGCGCGGCTTCGGGCGATTTCTCCTTGGTTTCCACCAGCAGCCGCTCGAGGTTGTCGCTCATCTCGTAGAAGTAGCGCGAGGTGATCAGCTTCGCGTGCGACTTGTGCAGGCAGTCGCGGGCCATCTCCAGCACCTGGTGGTGCACGAAGCGCACGATCGGCTGCGAGTTGCGCGCACTGTCGTTGATGATGTTCTTGTTCTCGTTGATGAAGTGGCTCAGCCGTTCCTCCATCTGCTGCGTCGCCTTCGGGAAGCGCTCCTTGTAGAAGGTGTTCATGATCGAGATCTCGTTGTCGGTGATGGGCGAGTGGCTCGGGCTGCTGAGGCTACGCGAGCGGGGCCGGTGGATCGGCGACCGGCAGCCGCAGAAATTGTTCAGCTCATCCTTGCTGCCCGCGATGCTGCCGGGTGCACCGATACAACCCGAGCCCGAGCCGGAAGACGATCCTCCACCGAGCGCACCGGACTTCATCATGCAGTGCTGGGGAAGGTGCGGACTGCCCGGCAGCTGCGTCGGTGCTCCAACATGTGACTGTAGGCTGAGCGGTTGCTGAGCCGTTTGCTGCTGTTGGTACAGCACACTTCCACTGGCGCCTGAGGCTGGACCAAAGCCACCACCACCGGCAGCCTGCGGTGAGATCGAACTGTTCGCCAGTGGGTGCTGGTACGGAAGGGACTGATGTCCCCCTCCGGCCGTCGGTAGCGAATGGTGGACGGGATGGTGATGATGGAGGAGCTGCTGCTGCTGCTGTTGCTGGTGTTGGTGTTGCTGCTGCAACGTCATGTGATGGTAAGCAGCCGACGGTATCGGATGATGGTGGTGATGATGATGGAAGCCATGGTGATGGTGACTATGGTGCGTCCTCACATCGACCAGGCTGGGATTGCTGTCGTTCGAGGAGAAATGCAGCGACAGCAGCTGCAGATCGTCGTTCGTCGGCACGGCTGGGAACTGGTGCAGCCGCTCCTGGCTCGAGCACTGCGACGAAATGTTCGAGCTCCCGGGCGTCGTGACGTAGCCGGACGAGGGCAGCGACGCGACCGACCAGCGCCGGCTGTCGCACGTCTTCGAGGCGGCCACGGCGGCAGCGGCGGCCGTCGACGCGATGCGCTTGATTGGCACGAACGGGAACTGCATAATACTGGGCGAGTTGATGCGCGGACTATCGATGGGACTAGCGGGAATGGGCGAGTGAGATCGGGGCGAGATGTTCGCGACGAAGCTGAGCCGGTGGCGGGCGACGGCCGCACTGCGAGCCGCCGCCACCCCCGACGACGAGGACGACGAGGTTGGGCGCTTCTGGCCGGCGAAGAAACTCCCCCCACCGAGCGTGCCCAGCCCGAACCCGCCGTTTTCTTTCGCGGTCAGCGACAGCGTCGGGGCCGAGTTGCCCAGCGTCGAGTTGCGGACGCGCACCAGGTTCGAAATGTCACTACCGCTGCCGGAGTAGCGCAGGGAGTGCGAGTGCTGCGGCTTGTAGGACGACTTCCGGTACGATGCCGTCTTGTGGAGGCTCGAACCGGACGAGGTGCGCATCACGACGGTTGCCATCGAGGCGGCGGCGGCGGCCGACATGAGCGGAGTGCCGGAGGCCGTGGGTGATGCCGCGGCCAGCGTCGTTATCACAGGGCCAGCCACGGGTGGCTGTGGAGATACGGGTGGATGCGGCGACACGGATGCCGACTTACCACCCCTGATCGGTGAAGAGCAGGCGGCCGGTGCTGCGCCACCGATAAAGGCCGGTGCCGGCACGGATGATGATTTCAAAAGCACCGGTTTACTGGAAGGAATCACCACCGGTTCCTGCTGCTCGTGTCTCACCGGACCCTGATGGGTGGAGATGGATTTCTTCAGTCCCATCTTTCCCGGGCTGATCGGAACGGGACCAATCGCTGGAGCGACCACAATTCCACCACCGTTCGGGCTCGTTCCTGCCGTGTCCTTCCCTTTCGCCTCCTCCGGATGATGTTTCGAGTGTGGAGGTTTCGACGCGGACACGATCGTGCTTGCGGCCAGAGAGTTCGAAGCGCCCATCGGTGGTAACGGTGATGGCGGTGCCTGTTCCTGACTTTTCCGTCCACCGGACGGTGGTGCGGCCACCGTTAGTAACAGTTCCGGATCGTCAAAGTTTAACGATCGTACCGAGCAGTGCGGATGATGATGATGATGATGCTGGTGCGATGCCTTTGCTGTACGTCCTCCTCCATCTGATGCTACCGAGGATGTCGTTGTTGAAGACACTGTCGCCGTGGTAGTTGAACCGACCACCTCGGTGGACTGTTTTTGACTGCCACTGGACGACGACACCGATGACGGCGAAGACGTGGCGGCAGCATTCAATGCTGCACCTCCTTTGCTCCTTCCACCGCCACCGCCTCCGTTCGATGTCTTCTGACTCATGATGGTGCGTCTAACGTTCGGTACCACAAAAAGAGACCGTTCCTCCTACTCCTCCTCCTGTGCACCTTCGAATGTCGAAAGTGAAGGTGGTTCCGGGATGTTATCAGGCAAATCTGAAGCGAACGACGGTACACGGGTTGGTTATCAGGAAAGTTTAGGGTGAGGGCGCATCGATAAGCGGTGCGCTCGCTCGGGAGGGCATTCGCCCCGAACCACACAACCTCAGTAGGGTCAGGATGTGGGTGAGGGAGTGATGGACTCTAAATCGGTACCGCCAGTGAGAAAGTAGGTAGCCGGCACGAAAAGGAGGCAAACAACGGGGGAATTGCAGCGATTGTTGGAAGGGATGTGTGATGGATGTGGTGTGGGAGGAGTTTGTAGCGTGCACCAACCTGTTCTAAGATAACACCATTTTTGCAGCTGACCACCTCCTCCTGGGTGTCTGCGTGGATTTTTCGTCGACACACACACGCACGCAAATGCAAACAATCACACACGACTTCTCTTGATGATCCTCGAGACCTCGACGGATGAACCGGTGTGCTTATCGCGGGACACGGAGGTCTTTCAAGGACACGGAGGTCTTTGTTGACCGGTTCAATAATTCCAATGATGTCTTATTTATCCTCTTCTGAATATCGTAACTCGTATGACCTCGAGGGTAAACAGGACAGGCAGGCACCTGATTGTTTTATTTCTTTTTCCTTCCTCCACCGTCGATGCTAAGTGATGTTAAGAGAGGCTGCGGTTGTTTGTGGTGACTCGCTCAGCCGACGTGTCCTAGGCGACGATCGTCAGTTGACAACTGACGATATGCATCGTTCATCGTTGCAGTTGCACTACACTGTTCCTGCGGGTCGAAGCGAGGCACCGGAAAAGAGAGAGAGAAGGAGAGAGAAAAATTATATTAACAAAAACCGGTAAATGCGGTAATAAAGGTTCATTAGTAACTGAGCGAGATGTTTGCGTGCCACTCCGTCCCCTCCTTCCCATCTCGCATCAAATATCGAGTAATATGCCTATCGATAAGAGGGAACCGAACCAACCCACCCTCCGTCTCTCCCTCCCTCACAGAGGAAGTAAACCGGAAACAACGTTGTATTAGATAATAGCACAACAAAGTCAAATGCAATGCAACACACGCGTTGGGAGGCCAAACAACGCGCGTATAAAACCTAACCTAGGCGACCGGTGTTGGAACGGAACTGCGGAACGTTCCCTCCTTCCTCCACACCGTCCACCGGTGGAGGTCCTTGGATAGAGTTCCAAGCGCCAGCGTACACAGTTGCTTACCTCGCACGAAGGTGAAGGTAACCTGCAACTATCAGCGAACGGTTGGGCATCGACTGGCATGGCGTACATAAATGGCGGCCTCGGTCGGCGCAGCAGCAGCCAGTCACGAGCGCGTCCCGTTACATGCGATGCTCGAACGTGGCAGATAAGACACAAGCAAAAACACAAATAGATCCGTTTCAAGCTCATCACCATCGACAGGCAGGCAGAGTCAAGCGTCGAGATGGTTCCGACACGACAAAGGTTCCGATTCCCTCCGGATCGATCGGACGCGACATCCGACGGTGGATGCTTCGCTTTCTATCATCTCCACCGATTTTCTCTTCCCTCGTGGCGTTGACGACGATGAGCTACCTCGAGTGTAAATATTGCTTTATTTTCCACGCTCATCAGCGGAACAACAAACGATCAGCCGGGCCTTCGCACGTGCCTGAGCCGTTAGACGTCGTTCTCCCTACCCCCCCTGGACGGTGCTCAGTGCTCCGCACGAACATCCGGTGTGGTGCGTATTCATCGAACCTTCCGCGATCGCCACTTTCCGGATTGGCGAGCGTGATTGTGCACGATTTGGCAGATGAGATAAATGTATATAATAATAGAGTAGTAGTAGTAGTATATGTATATCCAATTTAACATTCATCTTTTGTCGGTGTTAGAATTACAAAATAATGGGTTCGAATAATTTCTTTCGTATTGTGGTTGAGGTTTACAAACTGATTCGAGTATATAATATTTTTGAATAAACATAATATAAGTTGTTTAGTAAGAGAAAAAAATGTGACAAAATAAAAAACCCTCGGGTGGAGGAATTTTGATAAATTAACTCTAAAAATAATAATATAACACTGCAATACATTGCTGAGGTACGGCCGAAACGGGTTTGCAAAAAGCATGGATCCTTTCATTCGTTTTATTTTAAAATAAAGTGATTCGCAACTGAAAATATTGGAACATAATTTTATCACCATTACAGTAACTAATAAACACTAACATGTTCGATTAAATACTATCGGGAGCAAAATTAAAAATATGTCGTATGCTTTTTTCCGAAGCTTAATCATCCAGCGACCAAAATAAAATGATTTGGGCTTCACGAATCTCTTATTCAAATATTAGTGAATGTCAAAAGCGATGTAAAGAGTCATGCAGACCTATTTACCCCAAATCTAAGAGATCAAAGGCGGATCACAGGCAGCCAAGCAGCTGCTTCGCCCGTACCTTTTGCCCATATTTTTTTTAAATTTCAATGTTGGAATTATTTTGCCAAATAGAGTTTTGATAAAGAAAACTCGCCTTCTCATGTTTTTGTTGGGGATAAAATAAAAAAAATCATGAGCTAACGAATATTTGAGTGATCAACTAGAAGGTTTCATAAAGAAGGAAGACATTTCTCAGAATATTTTGAGTATAATGGACACATATGAAGCTTGATATTGTATTAACTTTAGCTTTTTTAACATTTCATAAAAATACTTGTTTAGTTTTAAAACGAATTGAAAAGATATTTTATAAAAAGTAAAAAATGAAATCAGCCTAATAAAAAACGTTCGAATGAAATAAAATTGAGGCAAATTGCAATTAAATCTAAATTTTAATTATTTTGGCTTAGTACTGTAGTGTGTATTTTTCCGGAACAAGTTACAGATACTTAGGGCCCCTAGTCCGCTTAAGCTGCCTCATATCGAGACGTCCAAAACTCTTTGAATCAAAGCATTTCTTTTCAAATCATTTTATAAGGAGATCTAGAATAACTCAAACTAATAATCAGTGAAGTCAGAAGTCGAAAAGAAATAAATTTCAAATGTCAACAGCTACATGCAAGACATCAATAGCAAGTTGTTTTTCGTTTTACCTTTCACAGTAAAGACTTTGGGTTTTTACCTTATTTTGCAGGTATATTTACGTTTTATGTTGTGCTGTCACATTTTTTGAAAAGGACATGGAAATCAAAGACGGAAATAAGCTGGCACATTCAACTCTTGTGTCTCTCCAGCTCTTTGACTTATCCAAACCCTGTTCTACCGACTGCATTGAAGTACAAAGTACATTGTTTTGTTCGATTCGACAAATCGATCATAACCATAAATTAAAACCGATTTACAACCTCTATCGGCATTATATTTTAATTCAAGCGCAAATGTGGAAGCTAATAAACGGAAACAGATGTTTGCGGCCGGCCAATTACACACACACAAACACACGCTGCAGTATCTTTGCTTGCGCATGGCCACGCTTCCGCCACGAAGTCCATGCGTGCGTTGCGAAGTCCGCGGCTCGCGCGCAGACAATCAGCGAACGAAGCCTAACTTTCAAATCCAACACTTCCGTCCGGCCGTCACGGTTGGCCGGAGAGTGTGTCCGACCGCCGATCGTCGGAACCCGTCTTGGCCACCGACCGCGGCACGAGAGATCGAAAGTCATGCGAACGGGGAAACTCCCAACGTGAATCGTCGGACCGGGGGAGTTCCAACAAACCGTGTCCAAACCCGTGCGCCGATGACGGGGTATCGATTTCGAAATTGGCGCTCTGCTCTTGACGTCGAGAGGCAAATTGCGGTGGATTTGTTTCCCGGGAAGATGCGATGAGTCTGATGGGGGTTTGATGGGGAAGGTAACAAAAGCGGTAAATTACACAAACATTAAATTCGACAAGCATTACTTCACAGTGAGTCAGTGAGTCGAAGAACACTCCGGTAGAGTGGCACAATACTGGACACAAAAAATAAAATAAACTTCAAGTCCGTAAGCCTTCACTTTTGCCATTTGGAGATTCTCATCCAACAATGGTACATCGTTCTAGGCAAGTGCTTCACACAAGCGACAGGTTTATCACCAACTATTCGAACACGGCGGTACTTCTGCAATAACGATGGCACAAGGCAAGCCACACACGCCCCTGATAAGCACGAGTTGAATCGAGCTGATGATAAGGGTGACTTTAGCTATCAGCGCCTTCTACCGCAGCAACCGCGACGTCTCGCAATCTCGCCAGCGTCCACAGGAGTTGCTAATCAGCACTGTTTGATTTCCACGCGACCCGTGGGCCGGACATAACTGTGGAGGGTCTCGCCGTTCAGCGTTGCGCAGTGTATTATGCCATCACGGCGTGATCTTCTCCGTGCTGGCGTAATCGCGGAGCTGGAAGCTGATCTGTTTTATGTTTACACCAGCACCGCACACACGAGGGTCGGTTGCAGTTTTTACCCCTTCAATCAGCACATTACGATTATGGGCAGGTCAGTAGTTGGCGAGTCGAAGAAAGTATCATTGGAACGATATGAAGAAACAGCTATCGACCGTTTTTAAGACCAGCCAGCCCGGGTCTATGGGTTGTGATTCACCCATAACCAAAAGTAACGCTCGTAAAAATGAAGAAGATAAAAAAGGGAAAACAAACACGGTTTGCACACATTTTGTTGGCCGGTTTGGAAAGCATTTTCCCTTTTCAACCGGAGCCCCTATAAGCCAGATGATGGAGATGTTGGATGTCGGGGCGCGAAGGCAGTGCACGCAATTGCAATTCACACCCACCGACCGGAGCGAGTGAAATGGATAGGTGCGTTTGTATGGGTGTTTAATTGCTTGGAAATTGTTTTATATGATCTCCTTTTCGGCATCGCTCGTACAACACCACCTAGTGAAACCCGAGCAGCCTCGGACCATGAAGCACCAACCAAGACCAAGGTTGAAACGGTCCGCATAAGGCGGAAGATTTCAGTTTTCTCTGCTTGTTGACTTAAACAACAGGGGTCGGCAGCTATTAATTTTCTCATCGCGGTTCTTGTTGGATTTGATTTTTTTTTTTCGCAAAAAAGTAAGTTGGAAACATTGAACAAGTTGTTCAATAACATTCCTTTCAAGTATACTTTTTATATCGCTGTTTTAATGTTGGTAGTTCTCCAATTCCTTAGTATTCCTTGTGAATTTCAATTTCCTCTACTTCTGCTTTGCTCTAATCTATGCCTCCTGCTTCCTGTATAACAGCATCCTTTTGGTTCCCGCATGTACTTTGTTTATAGCTTGAGTCAGGTTTTAGTTCTTAAGTCCTTGTTTTTTGTAGTCTAATTTTAAGTTTTGCTTAGCCCTTACGTCCAGACAAAATAAAGTAAATAAATATACATAAATATAAACCATTTCGTCCAACATCAATAGGGAAAATGACTTGTTTACTTTGCTTCAATAACCAAGGAATTACATTTTTCACAAAACAAAAAATGGTTCACAATATTCAAAACATCCCGAAATTGTTTTAATGACTGAGAATACGCCAGTAATACCTTGCTATAATAAAATAAAATAAGTAGAAAAAAAAACAAATAATGTGTTAAAAACGTACACGAATTCAACAAAAATAGACATAAAATAAATGATTGCATGGAAAACTTAAAAATTAGATAAAATATATTAAAGTTACTTCTCGGCTAAGGAAACTAATACTCCATTTAAAAGCGTTTAATATCACTGGCCTTTTAGCAAACGTGTGCCGACCCCTGTCTTACACACAACAAAATAGACCTTCCTCATGCGATGTATTTTCTATTGCTGATATTTTTTTATTACTGTTCCATGATATCGTGACCAATACCCCCCGTCACGACACCAACCAACCTTACCCTCACTGATCGACCGATCATCTTCTGCACCATCTTGTCTCTTCCGGACGAACGCGAGGCCTGATGGCACGCAGCCGTGATGTTCATCATCATCTAGCAGGTTCTACCAGCACAAGCCCGGTATTGCCATTTACAGATAGTGGCGTTGCACTTGCTTCAGGTACGGTAACAGGGAAGGAGGGGTGGATGGGTAGATAACACGTCTGAATGTTTGCCAAGTCATGAGCGAATGGGGTAGTAAATAAAAATACTGCCACCGGCACACCAAGGGAGGCAAAAGGGTGATAATTAAAATGCCTTCCATGTAACCTCTTCCAGACCCTGGTTAACTTTTAGGAGCGGCCACTGTGGTGTTTACAACATATTTGAAAATTAAAACGCGATCGTGACCCTGGATCGACGGTAATTAAAATGTTGGAATGCATCACGAGTTGTGGTTAAGTTGGATCTTAAAATCATTAGTGCATTTTAAAAATCTGTTTTTAAAACTATTGCATATTTAAATTAAAACCATGAACTGCCGGACTGAGTTCTTGGCACCGATTTCTTCCGCATCAATTTCGATCCCCATTGAAGCGAGTTGAGCATGTTCAGCTCCCAAAATTATACCCGCCAGCTTTATAGACTGCCTGTCCTCGGCCTGCGATCGTTCCCATGTGCGTCTGCGTGGCCACCACGCGCTTCCCACCGCACCATTTGGCATTCAAATCCGGTGGCAGCTCAGCTGCAACTGGACCGACAGCGAGGAACAAACGCCTGCGCCGGACGCGCTAGGTTCAGGGACGCGCAACATTACGCGAGCTCGACTTTTTACTACCGGGCACTCGCTCCGGTCCCGCTCCTCCTCCTCCTCTATACAGTGTGTAGTACGGGTTCTCCAAGCAGTTTAACATCGGCAGGGCTTGCGGCTACGATAGACGCGGCTGTGTCGACGGTTGGCCTTTGCTAAGCCATAGACACACCAATCACCATGGTGGTGTATGGCGTGGCTTCGCACTAATATGGTTGAGCTCTAGAACATACGGTCGTGGCAGCAATCGAGAGCGGTTAAAGCCGGGCCAGCTCGGGGCATTATTAGATGAGGTGGTCCAAGACGTAACATACATTTAAAAAAGAAAAAGCAATACACACGCAGCAGTCAAATTACTTCCTCAGACGACGTGACTTCTGAGTACCCCGGGGCACAAGGTTAGGCACCCGAAGCCGCCGGTCGGCAGTCTCGAACCTCGACTTGTTGTGAATAATTACGCACCATCGCTTCGCCGTCCGTGCGTGTCGGCGAAATCGGTCGTGTTTCCCACACTTCGAAATAGCCCCCCGTACGGGAAGGTCACATGGAACGGAAGTACCAATCCTCGAACCTCGGGTTGTGACCTGATTCCAAAAGGGTCCAGAGAAGTTTTGCGAGACACGCCGAATGCGCCTCCAAAAGAACCGGAGGGACCATTTTCATCGAGAATAATGGAAGCAACGGGTGGCCGGGGAAGGGGGGCAGAATGATTGTTTTAGTGCCAATAAACTTTACGACGGTTACACGTCCGAACCAATTTATTTGGGGCAGAAAACATTAGACCCTCGTTAGTTAACTGCTTAACACTGATTATAAAATGTTGATGGTGTAATAATTGAAATTCCTATAACTTTAACTGCCTAGAAGTTTCTTGTGTTAGGGAAATACTGTGAAACATATTGAAACACCTTAAATTTTTCCGATAGTGACATTCAAACTATCATTATAAAGAAAACAAAACATAACAATCTGAAGTATTGTACAATGCAACAAGCAATATCACTTATGAACTATTAACATAAAATTTTGACCTTTTCTCCAAACTATAAAATGTTGACTGTGTAATGATCGAAACTCCTATAACTTTCGCTGCTTAGAACTTTCTTGTGTTAGATAAATGCTGTGAAACATATTAAAAACACCTTACATTTTTCCGATAGTGATACTAAAACTATCATAATAAAGAAAACAAAACATAAAAATCTCCTGTAAAGTATTGTACAATGCAACAAGCAATATCACTTATAAACTATTTACATCAAAATGCGACCTTTTCTCCAAATGGATAGAAGTCCGAGCACAATTGTTGAAGTGGAATTAAGCAACGGAAATACCTCGTTTACTGCTCGCGGAGAACGAGAGTCCATTAGCTTATAGTGTCTGGTTATTAGACCTCGTCGGTGTCGCTTCAATTGGAATAAACTGGAGGAGTAGAATAATCGTCTGACATTTCTTTAAAAGCAGCGAGAAAAAACGAAAAACTAAATGTCACAACTAGAAAGTATATTGTTGACCAAAAAATGTTGACTAAATGGTAATAATATGGATCTTTTAAATAGCACAAAACATAATAAATAGCAAACAGTATCAAATAGTTTAAGCAACAATTTATCATAAGCTTTGTCGTGGATTATTTTGAGTGAACAATCTTTAAGGTGCTTCCTAGGCGAGAATGTTCTTAAAAGGAGTTTTTGATTCATGTAAGCTTTATGATGCCTTTTTGTTACAATACTGTTGCTATATAAGCGTTAATTAATCGATTCCTTTTTCACCTCAACCAACTCAGAATGAAGAAATCCCCAATTCATTAAGTCTAATTAGAAGTTGATTGCCGATTAAAATTCGCTTGGCCAAATATTTAGTCAAGCAGCGCAGTAAGCGGTACTGATTAATCCCACCCTCTCCACTTCCGAGAGGGAAGGCGGCGGCTACCATCAGTCCGCGTGGCCACCGCGAAGGTCACGGCCGTACACCACTACCACCCGCCACCGGGTGACTAAACGCATCCGAATGTTTTGCTCTTGGCCGGCGGCGAAGAAGAATTTGATTCGGGCCTGTGCCGCCCCGCGCGGTCAAGCAACATTTCTAGCATTCATGTCGCTTATAAAAATAGCCATCAGCAGGCAAAAATGTATCACCCTTCGCGTTGGCCGCTTGTTTGCGGGCCGCCACCGCCACTGCATTTTGCAGGGAAACAGGATGCACGAGGGCGGAGGGACGTGTGAGAGAGAGTAAATGCCTTCGGTTTTGGGGCCGTGTTTGGTTCGTTCTGAACCGTCGAATCTCACTTTCCTGCGTGGCGTAAAAATTCACCGAAAAATCGACAGACGTCATAGCGACACCAAATGACATCGTCGGGAGGGGGAAGGGGGGGAAGGCAGTGGGATGTGTGGGATGGTTTTTCCTCTCGCGTGCTGATCGCCGATGAGAATCGTCAAATTTAGCGGATCGCTAGCGTGAAAAGTGTAATTTCCACACACCTGCCTGTTCCGAGTGTTGAAGACCGAAGCGATCTTTGTTTTTGCGATCGCCCAGGGCAGGGGTAGGCAAACGGTGGATTTTATCTAAAAATGTTTGTTTATTTTTTAAGCAAGAGTAGCAAGGCGAATTGATTTTTTATGATTTTAATGAACCTTTCAAATAGTGCAACATAAATAATGATTATTCAAAGTCACGCAGCCAAGTTCTACGTTTAAAGCGTTATCAACACTGAATTTAAAGTTATAAGGAATAAATAGTTGTGTCTGAAGTACGGTTAACAGGTTCCTTACCACGTCACCCATATATGGGTGACGCTTTTATTCGTGTTAAACATTGAATTTTTAATGCTCCGTAACTGTTTTTCTGTGATGGAAAAATGGCTGATTAATGGTAAATGTTAGCTGCTACAGCTGAATTATCGGTTGTTTTTTTTCAACATCCTCTTTAACACCCTTCTTCGTTTGTAAAAAAGATGCAAAACACGTCCGTTGATGGTATTATTTTTGGTACGGAACGTGTTGAATTGAAAACAAAACGTGTAATAATGAGCTGTCCACTAAATTGTAATAATTTAGAGCAACGTTTGCATTAAAAAAATACAAAATTTTTAACGATTTTCCATGCAAAAGCGGAAAACGCTAGCAACTTTCTTTTGAAAGCAAAAAAAAGTAGCATTTCTTCTAAATTTAGAACAAGTTTGACAACCGTGTCATTTAAATTGAATCCGCCGTGACAAAAACATTAATCCGCCGTGACCAACCAATCGAAAAAATATTAAAGCTACTAACACTTAAATACTAACACTTAAAGGTAGGACCTATTCCAACATTTTAAAGTCCAAACGGAGTAGCATTTGGTCGTGAATGGCACACAACTGCTAAACATCCCTATATGACTGATTTTGTCGCTACGGCTAAAATTTCGACCAAGGACCGCAAGGCAGTTGGATTATTTTTGAAAGTACTTAAAAGATGTAAATTTACAGAAAAATTTACTTCATTCAATTAGCTTGGTTAACTTTTCTCTTATCAACGATGAACATTTATCTACGTTTTTTTAATGCAAACGTTAAGAAAAATGAATTGATTTTAAATAATTTCGGCTAGTGATATCTACAACCACTCAGTTTTATAAGTTTAAGTAAGCTTTAAAACTTATATTTCAAAAGCAACAAAAATGATGTATTCCCTTTCCGAAACTATTGTTTTCCTCAAATAACACAATTTGATAAAGATAAAAGTGTCTGAATCTCTATAAAAAAAACCTGATCAGGTTATGCACAAATGTGCCGACCACTGGTATAAAAGCGAATCCAACCAAAAACCCCTGAATCCTCTCCATGTAAAGCGATTGTGTCGCCTTTGTGCCTGGTGCGCAACTAAACACTTCCCGAGGAAGTTCCACTTTAGCACACCTCCCTCAACCATCCCACCAATTGAACGGGTCAATGCCAAAATAAACAGCTTCCGTTATTCATTCGAACTAACCGAATCAACGCGCCGCGAGTTGGCTGTCTGGGTTTGGTTGCTATGGTGGTTTAGCCGCTACTGTTTATCCAACCGACGCTCTTCTGCTCCGAACGTCCAGGAAGTGGAGGAGAAGCGGGGTTTGTAAAACATCTGTTCAAAGCCACGTTTTAAAGATCAATGTCCATGGGGAGCTGTTGTTGTTGTTCAGGTAAGTGGTGCTTTTATGTGTATTTGTTTTTTAATTGCCCCGAACCATTTAGTCGTTTGGACGCGCGCGGCGATATTTATGTGCTTTCATTAAGTAAACGATTAGGGGCTGATGGGTTCAACTTGCGAAAAGTAACAGCCCATCACGGACCGAAACGATCCGTCAGCCCTTCGAGCGAGCGAACAGAAGCAGCGGCCATTTAAAAATGGCGTTGGTAGGCGCGATATTTTTAATTCGCACCAACGACGCTAATCAATTCGTTTCGTCCGCTACTTAGTTCGGGTGCTACCGGTACCCTGTTCTCCCCCCCCTCACCACACCCCTGAGCCGAGTGTCTTGGCGGTAAACAAATGGTCCCCGGCCGGCTACCGATTAATCAAGGGCATGTTTTGACAAGCGTCATCCTCCGGACCGGCAACGGGTGGGTGACACTTTTCGCTAACGTGTCAAAAGGGATGCCGGGGAAGGTCGGTGAGGGGGGTTCGCAAATCATCCACCTTGTCGTTTCGCTGCCACCTTACCTTGCCTTACCGGCGCAATTGGAGCAGATTTGTGATAATTGAGATGTTTTTCTTGAGCCCCGCCACGATTGTGTGCCGTAACATCGAGAGCGGGCTAGATGTTTACAATCAAACAAACCGAAGCGCTGCAGCTGACACGATCGACGCTGTTGACGTAGTTGGGCATGGGTTCGAGAGGAAAATAAAATACCACAAAAACCCCCGCACAACGTACTCGAACTCGGCCGAAAGTGTCGAATTAATATTCCTCCCGACCCGACACGCCTTGGTGACACTGTGTCTTTTCGCGTACGGCGGGGCTTCGTCTCGTGCGACACAAAAAAGGATAAAATTAGACCGTTCAGTTCATTAGCTCTAGCCAATCTCACAGACAAATTGGAATCTACTGCGTTCGTTAAGTATTCCGCAGGATGCTCTTTAGTTGGCACTGTTTGACGTGAACAAATTGTGTTCACCCTTTTTACTTATTTTACCACACAAAAAAGGAATTTTGCATATATTATTAAGAATTACAGCGGGTCCCCGCAGTACGCTAGTACTGCACTATTGCTGCATATCTCTTTCTTTGTTCGAACATCTTTACTATTTCCATCTTTTGTAATTGTTTGTTTTGTTATAGCACACTTCTTTCGACTACTTTTATTATTTGATGCCATATTAATCGCTTCAAGATTATCGTTTCAAAATTATACAGCTTAATGAAACAAGAACCAACATGTATTGATTCAGGCCGTGTGTAACTCAGGTCGTTGCAGTCATGGCCTTTAAACGGTTGTTTAAAACTGCATTTTAATAACTTCATTCTACCAAAACAAAACAAAATTGGCTAATCAGAACCCAAGCAACAACGGTAAACGCTATGAGATGTAATTTGTAAAAAAAATCGCGTATTGCGAATTCGCGTATATCGAGTATAGCGTACTGCGGGGACCTACTGTACTATACAATTGAAAGTGACGGTATAACGCCAAGATTTCCCGAGCAAACATGCCAAAAGTGATGTTTTCTCACATGGTCATTAGGTGTACGATTTCATTAGCATCGGAGCGGCAAATTTTGACAAACACGAGATACACACGTGCAACAGTTAGTTCATCTGGCACAGAGGAGGTGGTTAGAGATCGTTAGAATTTTCCAATCGTCATCCAAATTTGTTCCAAGGAAACGATTCTCGATGGGGGCCAATAAACCTTTTCGAGGGCAAGTTCTGGTGTAGGCGACTTCTATTCCGCTGCGGACCGATGGGGACAAAGACGGGCCGGTACGCACCTCTGCAAGGGAGCGACGGTCGACCGTGATTCACCGTGACCTAGCGGAAGATTTCCGAGGGCCAAAAGCAAGCAACAGGTGTCCGCAACCACCGTGTCTTGTACTCGTCAGGGGCCTGCGTGTGCTCTGGTAATTTATATTCCCTCCGTATGTTCGCCCGAGGCCCGGAGACACCCTGATCGCTCATAATCCACCCCTCGCTTCGACCGAATCCCAGCCCGCGGGAGGTAAACAAAAACCAGACGCAGCTTCTGACAAGCGGTGACAGGCTGGGTTGACAACGCTCGAACGCGGTCCCCACCGAAAGGTGGCGATCATGCCATCAGGTCGTGTGTTTCACCGTGAGGCGGGACTACCGACACTCTGCGGTGTTTATAAATGGGTTGCGCGATCTCGCACTCACGATCGGTATGATCGTCTTCTTGGTCCACGAAACGTGCACGGTGTGAGGCGAGCGTACAACAAGCTCTCCCAACCGGAGAGATGGGATCGGAGAGATCTGCGGTGTGGCTATGCGGCGGGATTTATTTTGATTCGCCCTCCCCCGACGGAACGTGACTTCATCGGAAATTCTTGACTTTCCGCTGCGGATGACACGAGAGCAAGGAACGGAAGCACGGGGCGGTGGTCGGTGACAAAAATAATCTGTAATTACGCGCGGGGATCGCGGTAGCGGATTGTCGCTTTTCATCAACTCGCTTGCCGAAGGTTGCGGGAAGATTTCAAGGGCTTGCGGTTTCATCCGCCTCAAGCGCGAGAAAGCGTCGAAAGACCATGGGATAGGAATTAGGCGGCGGGGTGCGGATTAAATTACACACATCGGCCAAGGTGAAGCATCGCTTTACGTGGTTGATGAGGTTAATCTTGCCGTCCGTTGGGTTATCGGTGTCTTAATCGGTGGATGGCAAGCATCGGAGATATGGACGATATCTCCTGAGGATATCGCACAACCGGTGGAAAAAGATACGAACTGTGCGGCTTACGGCTGCCAGAAGAATTCAGATCATTTAACCTAAAACTCAAGGTAAACAGTGATGCGGTTTTAATGATGTCTTGCCACGAGTGTTTAATTGGCGTGTTTTTGAGTCCTCAACATTCAGTACAAGCTGTAGAAACATCTGTTTCAGAAGTTTACAACTATTTCAAGGATGCTTTTTCTTTGTCATCGCTTCTTTAACGAAATATATTGTAAGAGTTCTATCAGACCCCCCTCAACGTAACAGTAAGATACTAACTCATTGCGAGTCATCGAACCTACAAGTCCCAAGGAGTTCTTCTGGTATCACCCATTTCAATCTCCGAGCAAAACAGAGAGATCGTGATATGCAAGATTAACAACGCAGGAGTAAAATACTGATCCAAATCCGTGGTTCCCAACTCCAAATACGAATACTTTTGCTTCCAGCATCCGAAGTGCGGAAGCGAATATCTGGTGTAGGCGAAGTATTCCAAGCTTCCAACAGTGGGTTGGCAATCCTGTTCGCCATTGGGCTTCCTGGATGTTTGTCTCTGATTAATTGTGTGTATTATCTAGGGTATGAAGAACTAATGTCAAACCATCCAGTAATAAAGAGTTGGTAGAAAAGAACAAGTAATGTTCAAAGCTACAACGAAAAAGATCGCGGAATGTTTTGCGTAGTCTATATTGCAGAAGCTGAAGCGATGGTTAAGGAATTACGACTAAATACCGCACGGTGACTCGTGATCGTGGGTTTACCGAGTACCTTAAAGGTGTTCGGTGCCGAGACACCCTCCGCAGAGGTTGAGATTTTCAGATCAAACGATCTTGCGAACGCGAGCGCACCCTTTCATCATCGTCATCGGCGGCTTGCTTGGGCCAGCGTGCGATTGCCGCAGGCGCTATGTCTCTTTCTATTGGCCCGGCGTTGATCTACTTTCGATTTTTTTCCCCTACAACCTCACCACCTGCAACCACCCCCCTTGGGCATCGTCACCAATGTGGGTTCGTGATTTGCGCGTGAATTGCGCGCGGTTTCGTTACAGCCACAGCGCAACTCCACTCTACTGGGGGGTTGGGGTGTTGTTGTATCAGAGAGGTACAGATGACGAAAAGGAAAAAAAACGACCATGGGTGCCTTCACTCGACCCCTGAAGTCGGGGTTGGTTCTGCTCGGAAAGCTTGCGGCCCAAGAACTAGTCAGCGAGAAGTTGTGTAAGGGAGTCGCCTCGATTGCGGTCAACCGCGACACAATCGGTCCGCCTGATTACCCAAACACCTAACGCGACTTCCCGCTACGGAACTTACCCCCTCGGAGCTCGCGGTACTGGCTGGAGTTACTAAGCGAAAGAATAAGCCACCACCCCGACGACAGACGTGCCGTATCCGCTGTTCCCAGCAAACGGGCGTCGCGCTTTCGACTGCTGCTACTTTAGGGGCGGAACGCACTGCCATCTAACTACACGAAAAAGCACACACAACACACCCCGTACCGGACACCCGACCGACCGCTGACTCTGATGACGGTGTATATGGCAATCGCACATCCGATCGGCGATGCTGCTTATGGAACACGCGGTTCGGAGTCACTTCGTTTTGCATCGCGTTCGCGCCTCATAGCTTGGAGACCGCGAGGTGTATACTAAACTAAGCGCGCAACCAGCGAGAGAAGTCCACAACAGACGCTGTGGGCAATCGAGCGCGTGCGCGCACACTTAGTGTGGGATGGGTCAAAAGGGGGCAGCTTGGGAAAAATTATAACTGGTATATGGTTCGGCATTTCCGATCGAGAAAAGCCTCGATCTCGAACAAACGGGAGCTTGCCATTTCCCCACATTTTTTTATTTTCTTATCCATAAACAACACAACAACACAAATCAAAGCACAATGCAAAATAGTGGTATACTTGTTTCTAAAACCCTTTCCTTTAAGAAATTATCTACCACAAGCAACCTAGTTGAGACACGACCACAAAGTATTCTACAATGGACGCAAGACAAAGACATTAAAGAGACACTGCGTATAATTGACGAAATGGATCTGTCTGGAAGGTCGCGCATTTCCATACGTGACACTTTGGAATATTCTATGAGTATTCTTTTGAATTGTAAAAATAAAAATAGAGGAAATGCTTATTCAATTATAAAAATTCTATAACGAAAGGATTTTTTTTTTTTTTTTGAAGAATATGTTTGGTTCTTGATGATGATTTTATGAAACATTAAGACCTCTTTCGGTATGTAAATTGAGAAAAATGATACAATTTATCTTTTCAAATAATCGAAGCGTGTGATCAACGTTGATTGGCCGAAACAATTTGGAAAGAAATAAATAGTATTCTAAAATAAAAACAATCGAAAATTCCAATTGCAGAATTTGCACCATGGATGATTCAATTTTTTTGCTTATTTCCAGTTACATCGAAACAACATAATGGTAAAAAATCAGTGACTCGACTTCGAAGCAAAAATTGGGAATATAAAAGTACGTGTTATATGCGCAAAATTGAGGGTAAGTTTATAGAGACTGAATGAATTCTTTTTAGTTTTAATGATAACAAACTTCTCGTCGACAAAGAATTGCTTATTCCTGAACCCATATTATCGAAAAACCACCTGTTATCGTGTTCGTATAAATTGGATTTTTGATACTTCTAAACGGAATCTTACCCCACACTACTCTACTACTCCACTGCTTGCGCTGTTGCTGCTAGTAGCCGCTCTGGCTCACCAAAACAAAAACAACACCAGCAGCCGCTCGCGCCCCACGTGAACGGTGGATTAAGCTCGCTGGATGGTTCATAAATCGCAAGCCTATCTAACGTACGGTACACCCGACACACCGTGTCCACTACCTTCGCGCACGTTGTGTTCGGTCTTTGCGCTTGCCCATATCTGGCCACAACTTGCCATCGGGGTAATGCGTGTGCGTGTACGAGCGTGTGTGTGCGCGCATGTTTTTCCACCGTGTCATCGTCACCCTCTGGTTGTGCTTACTATATTTTTTTATATTGCGCCCCGTGCAAAGTGCTCCGAGCCAGCGATCGACCGCAGAACCGATCCGAACGAACCTCAGACAAGGTCAGTCACAGACGGTCGAGACCCGGCCCGGCCTCTCGCTGGGAATCCTACCCACGGCGCGTGACTCATGTTGGCCCGGTCCAGATGGATGACACATGGCCTTTTACAGGTCGGATGATTTGTACCGATGCCGAGTGACGCACACCCCGGGGCCGTTTGTAAGACTCACTGACGATCCCCACCCGAGTGGAGGCAAGGTTTTTCTTCGGCGCCGATGTGCAAGAAAGACTTTGTGCCCGCGGGTAAGGATATGCTGCGTTTGTCAGACGCAACGGAGGTAACGCACAGCATCCAAAAACACACATGTGCAGTCACAAACCTGACGGTCACCAAGCGATGTGTCATCGGGTTAGTTGTCCAGCTGACCCAATTTAGATATTTGTTGTTTATCCCTTCCTCGAGCAGTGTGTGGCGTGTAAAACACATCAAGCAACACCGATCACCATGGCAACAGCACAAAACCCTTGCCTCGCAGATGAAAATTAGCACCTACTTCGGTGAGCACGCGCTTCGCCATCCGAATCCGGCCGCCTGGCTGACGTCGGCCTCGGCGGGTCGCGATGAGATGGCGCCTAAATTTGGCAAAACTGCGCTTGCGGTATGCGTTTTTCTGCATCCATTAATGGAGACGGAAACTGCCTTAGTGGTCGTGTGCAATGCGTGCGGGTAGCATATTCAGGCGGCAGTGCGCCAAAAGATCATTCGGTCGTGAATCACGGCCACCATCCCCCGGGAGGGTAGGGTAAGAGGGTTTGCCCACCAAGTTCACCTCCGGGCCAGAGGAGGGCAGAGGGAGGGGGTAGTTTTGTAGCTCTTTCCTCCTTTTCCGAAGGTTTTTACCTTACCATCCCTCGAAGGACGAGTTTCTTTTCGTGTTTCCTTCCTTTCCAGACGCTTTACCCCTTGAAAAATCGATCGTTTTATTTTATGCTACACGGAGCACCGTCCTCGCCATATCGGATGCTGATGCCTTCTCTCCGGCTTTCGTACGGAAGATTTGCTTTCCGGCCCTCTTTTCGGCTACCTTCTTCTCGTGCCGCTGGCAGTGGCCATAAATATTTTGGGAACCTTTTGGCAAACCTTTTGGATGATTCAACCGTTCGCGTCGTCGACATCGTTTTGCAACGGGCGTTTTTCACACACAGAGACTCTGAGGTGTACGTTTTCATTCTCCTTATTTTTTCTTCCATGGGAGTTGTTATCTTACTTGCCTGAAGAGATGCTTCAAGTATGCCGGCAGCGAAATCGCGAAAAATAAACAGATAGTAAACAACGGCGGAAACGCACGACTGTAGTACACACAGACACACCCCACTACCAAGACCACCGAGCCGGGCACTTGATCGAAGAAAGAAAGAAAGGTATAACAAGATCTTCAAACCAGGAAAAAAAAACAAGAAACAAGATCTGCGAAACTGGTCAACAACATTCGAGTGAATAAAAAAAAAAGAAATATCAGCGGATTAATGTGTGGCCCTCTCCGTGGGGCCCTGCTGTCCGCACCGATGCGTACTCTTCCTGTCCACGGCATGGTTTATCGCGTGTGTTTGTGTGCGCCGTATCTCGTGTGTTTACGTACAGGCTCATCGTGCGTTTTACTTCCCTTTTACTTTTTCACTTCGGATTGGTTCCGACCGAGCAAAACGGTTGGCAATTTCTTCTTGCACCTCTTGACGGAGCCGTCATGAGCGGCCGCTTCTTTTGCACACCCTCGGACACACATGGACGATCAAGAGGCTGGCACAGTGGGCAATTTTTGAAGAATGTGCAATAGCTTTCAAATTTGTTTCAAGAAAAAGCATGTGTCAAAGTTTGTCAGAGTGTCATTAGTCATAGAAACCATTAAATCACCCCGAAAACTGCATCCAAGAGGAGGTAATTGTTATGGTTGAAGTATAAAATAATAATGATTTTAACACTTTTCTGCTTTTGAACTATGGCAATGTATATATGTTACGAATTATATATCTGCAGGTAAGATTTAGAAAACAGCGGATCAAACCCTTAAATACTTTCGATTACTGAGCTGGCTAAAAAAGAGTCCAATCCATATTTGGTCCTCACTCAGTTAACCCACGCCTTGCAAGGCAAACAAACGGTAAGCCATCAGCTGGTAGATAATATTCAAACATACCTCCAACGAAAGAAACATAACAAAACCTTCGAAAGATAATTTCCTGCACCCATTCGGGGCACACTAATTTCACCGGCGTCCATTCGTAGCAACGAAACGACAGAGAATGGAAACGACCCAGTTTGTTCGTGGGCGCCATAAATGATTCTATTTATTGTGCTTTCCAGGGCTTGATAAGAAAATAGCGAGCGGGCGCGATTAAACCAGCTGCACCCAGCGATTTCCACCGGATTGTGGTGCCACGGTGCGCGCAGAAGAGATTAGCGTTTACCCATCCTTCTTTTGTGCTTAATTTAATTACACCCAGCACCGAAATGGTCCGGCGCAACTACATTGTTGGACCGTCGAGGGACGGGCCCGGTTCACGACGACGTGGTTCAACGAACTTAAAAAAAAAACGGGGAACGGAAAACAAAGCGGCCAGCGATGTGATCTGATCACCTGATTTTTCCATGCCAGCAGGGCGCGTTGCTAGTTGCGCATGCCTATCGGCGAAATATGCCAATTTTGTCCATCGCCATCAGCCCACAGTGAGTGTATGCTTTTTTTATCTCTTTTTCCTCTAGACAAGTGGGGAACCAGTACGTTTGATTCATTAGAAAACGGCCCCAACAGGGCCTCCGGCCATCTCGAAGGTAAAGACGGTAGGACGCCGCGTGAAGGTACGCACGTTTGTGTGCAAGTTCGGCTGTTTTTTCTGAACGATTTTTTTCTCGTTCCGTTTTTCTTGGCATGTTCGCGAAAAGATTGGTCAAGCGCGCACGTGAAGGGACGACCGCAAAGCAGCAAGCGACGACGGGTCGTCACGAATCGCGTAAGTTTAATCCTTCAACATTAGACGAGTCAAGCGAAGGCACAAAAGCGTCCGCGAGCGAAGGAGAAGGGTACTTATGATTTGGTTGATCCATTTTGAAGCCTTTCCTTTAATGGAAAGTTTAGCCTAACCGGACGAACAGCCCCGGGGCGATACTTCCCGTCTGCTTGGGTCGTTTTATTATTGCAAAAAACAAAAACAAAAATACAACAGTAAATTACTTTGGGTTAGGAAAAAGAACTCACCTATTGAATTATGGACAACTTCCTTCCTTCCTTCCTGCTGGCCGGGTTCAGCAGTGGAAGATGTCGTATGGGCGGCACGCCGATGGGAACGTGGTGCTCGTCGTGCGAAGGTTTCGATCGCCATTTCCGCCCTCCGTGGCCATCGAGTTCGTGTTTGACGTTTAGAGTACAATAAAAAATATACTATGCGAATCGATCCGTGTTTTCCGTTCGCTACCTTCGGTTCCAATTCCGACAGGGAAAATCAGATGAAAATAGTAAACACAACAAATCTTCTCTCTTCCCCCGCTACGGAGGCCCTCTCATTGGCATGCGCTCTCCCTCTCTCTATCGCTCCTGGTTTTCCCGATGCTGATGTTTTTCCAGCTAGTTGCAGGGAAAATCTCTCCGCTCCAGTAGGAAGGATTTTCTCTCACAATTGTTCAGGGAAACCGCTCCGACGACGGTGCTGTTATCGTGGAAGGATACTCCTCCGATGAAAACTGCTCGAACTCTAGAAGGTGAATTTGCGATGTACACAAACTTGCACGCACACGTACCACCTCTTCCTGCTCCGTGACCACCACACACGCCACTCGGTGCCAAAATGGGAAGGAAAAATGCTTCCTTGAGCACTGGAACTGATTTCACTGAACACCTTTCCTTTGCGCAGCTTTCACTCGCGGTAGGCGGCCGGACGGATGGAATTTTCTTTCGTGTAGTTTTCGAGTAGCACTTACAACACACGGCACGGGACGGGAAATCGAATGACCGATACACTCGATTCCTGCGCCATTTACAATTGTATGCCGAGAATCAGAATAACGCCGCACTAGCAAACTGGAAACAGCAGCCCGACATTCTGTCCACTCGTTTCCCCGTGGCTGCCCAGTTGATTATGTATCTGCTCGAGGCTTCGATTCCATTGAGGATTCGACGGAGCACCAGCACTCGATATGATTTCCACTCCACAGCAGCAGGCACTGACCCGTTTGATTGATGCTATTACCATCAGGGATCGATACGAGCCTCGGCGAAGAAAGCCAAACAGAACCGCACAATTTACAACAAGCTTCGCGAACTGGACCACCTAAAGGATGGTGGGTACGCCGTCCCGCAGGGTTTCTTCCCTTTGCACTCTGCTTCTCACCAGCGCAGCGACGGGCTGAAAAGACTGCACTTGCATTCTGCACCGCATAAAGAACGAGGTGTGCTTTGGGCAAGCGCTTTTCTTCACAATGAGACGACTGTTGCTGGCTAGCAGCTGCCACAGTGCAGCTTGAAATTGCAGTTTTACTAGTTCCTCGTCGTCACCTCCGCGATATCGAACGCAAACTACTTTTATGACGGAAAACTGGTCAAAACGCTGCAGACTGCGCTGTCACAATGACTGTCAAATCAAATGTCAAATACAAGACCAAGCTTCTTTCAACAGCGCCTCAAACACCTTGGTCTCAAGTTGCAATAATTTGTGAATTTGTGAACAAATTTACAGTACCAATCTTGATCTTGTTTACATGTTTCCTATTCAATGGGAATTTTTCATCAGCAATCAATAGAAAAAGCATACAGAACACACCCTTTAAACGCTCGCCAGAACTCGTTGTTCTTCAACAAAAATTGCTCAATAAACTGATGACAGGTTGAAGCTTCTCTCCTGTTCTATTCTTCTATTAACTACAGAAATTATAACTTGGAATATGGCCAGGACAATCATATTCTTCAAAATACGAATGTTGCTGGGATTTTTTTTAACACACTGCAATTAAAACTGCTCGAATACCAGTCTGCACATAGTACTCGAAAACTGTGTTAATGCAGCCTCCCCATATGTTGCTGTAGCGTAGCCTTGGTATCGTTGTCAAATGACGTCATGACAAACAGCTGATCGATGCGAGTTTTTGAAACAGTTTAAAATGCAACGCATAGCTATTGTTGTTTAAATTTATTATTTAGATTCGCTAGTATTTTTTGCTTAAAATCATTTTTGCAAGAAAATTGATAGTTGTATGTAGTTGTTTATTTCACAATGCTAGCAAAATGTTTGATGTAAGAGTGGTTGGAGGATTAAATAGGTAAAACACATTCCATCCATTATTCATTCATCATCAGCTGCATGCATCGGCGAAAACGTCGATCAAAGCAGGAAAAATGTAATACTTTTCCAAGCCACCATATTCCTATTCATTTAGCTAGCTCATGTTGCGTCCAAGATAAGACGTTCGAAAAGGATGTGCACTGGCAGGGGTCGACGCTGTTCCGAAAGCAGCGAAAATAAGGAAGTTTAGGAACGGGCAAGCAACTGCGATCCTGCAAGAAGCAAGTCGTCTTTTCAATTTGCACAATCACTCGAGTGCACCGATTCAATCTAATTGGATTGGTACTCATCCATATGCATTCATCCCCGGTGTGGCCATGCGATCCCTTTTCCGGGTGGGCGTGTGCTGCCCAAAAGCCGGTAAATAGAGACTGCTCATGCAAAGGAACCAAACGGTAACGGTAACAACCGTACAGAGAGATAAAAGAAACCTGAAGCTCACTTAAACAGCGATAAAGGAACACCATTCGCCAAACCCGCGAGACGGTTTGCGGATCCCTTTGGCTGGAGTGAAAAGAAAATTGGTGGCAAAATAATTACATTTCTGCATTTCCACATTTCGGGACAATTTTTCTTGCGGACATTGAGTTCAAACGTGGAGTTGCCTTGCCACCCGGCGGTGGTATAAAAATTTACATTCTATTTTCATCCCGACGTGTTCTTTTCGAGGCGAGCGTTCCTTGGCTTTTTCCCGCCTAATGGTCCTCGGGATGGGTTTTCCATTGCTCGATGTCGGAAAAAATGAAGTCATAAGTGAAAATATACCCGCCCAAATGTGCTCACCTCGGAAACTTAACGGACTTGATGAAAAAAATGGTAATGCAGGTCTTTCACGAAAAAAAGGATCATCTTTTGCTTAACGAAGGAAAAGTACCATCGTTTCCTTCATCAGCTGAAGAAAAAACCACACTAACAACAATCCGTTTCATGCATGGGATCGTAACGTTTGTCGGATCTCTTTTGGAACGTTGGTTTTGCTACTTTTCGATGGCCATTCAAAAAGGCCAATGTAATCATAATCATGAATGAAATCTTAACTTTTCTGGACCCCTGCACATTTTAGCAAGTATCGCCATGTTTAATTGTGTAAACCATCTATGCTGGAAGTATGAAGAGTTCACAAAATTTGTCTGGTGCTGGTCTACGGCACATAAAGGTTTCAAAGACGATCGTTATAAGAGAATGGAGCAAATAGACCAAATAAAAAAAGAATATTTGAAACACGACGATCCTGGCTTTCCATTAGTAAAAATTATGCCAAGAAATGCTTATTACAAGATAAAACCACGAAGAAAAGAGGGAAAGGAAAAACCTCATTCAAAGCAAGTGGCACACTTGGTTGCAGAAACACCATCACTTATGCTGACTTGAGACAGTTCCGAGCGGCGGCTGCGGTGTCGTTCTATGCAACCGTTTGCAGCCTTTTGATGCCTTCTTGGCTGCAAAGAGCACACTATCGTTTTCCAGTAGACTGCTCACGACCGACGAACGTCCTTCCCGAGGTGCTGGTTGTCAAAGGCTTTTGAATATCTGAAAGCCCAGCCTGGCTACAGGCACTGACAGATAATGATGTCGGTGCTAGCTCGTTGAAATGGATGCACGTGTATGTAGTTTTTAATTTTCATTTCATACATTCACCAAGCAGAGCACCATTTCATATTGCCTTGTGGTGAGTGTGGGAGCGAGTGTATGTAGTTTTTCCTCGTCTGCCTTGTTTCACCTGACTACGGCTGTAATTGGCGTAATTATGGACAATTTGAAGGCTGCTTTCTGGCCGCCGTACTGCGGAGCCGGTGCCTTCTGCTGTCGTCTGGATGGCTGCACTTAAGATGCCGGCAAGTGACGGAAGAGACTAATATTCATTAGAGCAGCACACACGGCTGACCGGAAAGAAAAGAAAGGAAAAAGGTAAACAGATGCACGTCTTTGGGCTTGAATATGTCTGTGAAATAGAATAATGAGTCAATGGGTTTGCTAAAGCTGCCAGCTTGTACGCCATTTTTACATTACCGTCGGTATTAGGCTTACGTAATGGAACGGTAGCTAATTATTGGCCACCGAGAAAAGCCTTTCAGTTTTCATCAGATGATTTTACCGTCGAAGATGTTCTGTGCGCTCGTTGGGTAGCAAACATATGGAGCATAAATGCTGTTTGGCTATTCGGTAAGATAACAATTTAATTGGGGGTTTAACACATTAAAACAAACAAAAAACCACTGGAACGAAAAGGTTAGATTTAAAACTCATGTGTTTTTCAAGTATCTATTTGTTCGCAAACTAAAGACAGTAACTCATAGAAAATTTAAGTGAAATTATTGAAAATCCAGTCAATATACCCTAGAGGAAAAAACAGGGCTTACAAATAAGTGCATCTTAGCATTTAGAAAGTTTAGAGGGTTATAAACATATTCTATTGAATCTTAACATGCAGAAACTCAAAATAATTTTAACGTTATGAAATTACTTATTTGCTAAAATTATTAAAACCAACCATAACTCATCAAGGAATACACTGGATAACTTTTTCTAAACATCGAGAAATAAATCAGATCTACCACCAGATTCTTTGTCTGCCCCTCCGAACTCATATCTGGATAGCAAGTTTACAAAATAATGCACTAAATTGTCGCTACCCTCAGGATAAACTGGTCAAAGTATCCTGGGAGTGCGATTCGGTGACAAATTTATGGAGTTCGCCGTCGAAGCAGAACACGTCGCCGATACGCATCAACGGTCTAATTGAAACTTGTGTGGTACTGCACGGTTGCTTCCGATTCACGACGAATGCGAATCATCGAGGGTTAAAGGCCTGAAGGATGGTATCCTAAAATCCGAAAACGAATGGATTAAAAATGGTTTTCTGGAAGACTTACGCTGTCCGCGGTTAGGCGTACAGTATTAATCATACTTGGAATTGAAAACGCCAGCAAATTATGAAATTCGTTCCACGCCGGGAAAGTTTAGATTTCCTATATGGCGGATGGAGCGAGAGGAAGATAATCCTTCCGGATGAGATAATGATCAGGGATCTTTACTTTGCCACACACAGGTCCGTGTACGTGTGTCTAGGGAAGTTGATGGAGCCGTGGGATAGGATAATGAATAGCGGATAGGGACAACAGTGGATGACCCGGTGCGGTCCTTCGAGAATCCCACCCGGAACGGGATGGCAATCGTTCGCTTAAAGGGTGAAGTTTTTGTTAGAATTAGAGGTATATGGTCTAATTTCGGATCGGGAAACAAGGAACACGTGCGACCGATTCCACTATACACACAGGAATAAAATTCTTTATTCAACAGTTCCGGTCATTTGACACATGCAGTGCTGCCAGTGTCATCAATTCAGTAGTTGTTCAAACCAGCTTGGTTCAACACTTCTTGTCAAACCAGGTTGGTTCAACACTCCTCCTCAACGCTGAACGTTTTGATGCCGATTGCCTCCCGATGTTGTCGAAGCTTCACCGCTTGCAACGGTTTCGTGAGTAGATCAGCTTGCATGTGCTCGGTCGGGCAATACTGCAGTAGCACGATGCCGTCCCGAACCATTTCTTTCACAAAATTGAATTTTGTATCGATGTGTTTTGCCTTGCGTTCAGCTCTGTCTCCGCTAACCATCGCAATGCAACTTTGGTTGTCCTCATTGACCACGACCGGACCAACCTGTTGTTCGCCAATATCTGCCATTAGCTTGAGGACCCATTTTACCTCCTGCAGACACTCGGCAAGGGATACATACTCGGCCTCGGTGCTAGATAGTGCCACACACTTCTGCTTATGGCAGCCCCATCCGATGAGCCCGCCGCCGAACTTAAAAAAGAACCCTGAGTTGGATTTGCGGTCGCTCTCGTCTCCTGCCCAGTCGGCGTCCACAAAACATTCCAGCTTCTGTTCGCTTCTTCCGAGGTAAAGTACGCTGTCCAGTGTACCCCTTAGGTAACGTAGTATTCGCTTAGCCTCATTCCAATCCGCTTCTGATGGATCTTGTACTCTCCTTCCCAGAATGGCTGTAGCTATTGAAATATCGGGTCTACTGGTCACAGCAGCGTACAACAGAGCCCCAATAAGACTTTGGTACGCTTTCGCCGAATCCAACTTCTTGCCAATCTCCTCCTTTCGTTTTAAGAAGCCGGGATCCATCGGATATTTTGACGGCTTTGCATCTTTCATGCCGAATCTTTCCAGAACTCTTTCCAAGTAGGCTTGCTGATCAATACAAAATTGTCCTTTGTTTAGCCTAACACGTATTCCAAGAAAGAATCTTAGATTACCCATGACACTTATTGTAAAGTTCTGTTCCAGGACGTGGACCACCTCAGAAAATTCCTCCTCCGTGTAACAAATGACAATTACATCGTCTACGTAAATGAGTACAAAAATGGACTTATCCGCTTTTTTGCAAATGTATAGGCACGGGTCCGCCGTTGATTGAATGAAACCCTTAGTTTTCAGTACGTCGTCGATTTTCTTATTCCAAACACGAGCTGCCTGCTTGAGCCCGTAAATACTGCGACGCAGCCGGCAGACTTCATTCGGTTTACCACTCTCGTACCCTGGTGGTTGTCGCATAAAAATCTCCTCCTCGAGATGACCATGAAGATACGCTGTCTTTATGTCAACGTGTTTCGCCAACATCTTCCTTTTGCTCGCTAAAACCAGCATCGTCCGAAAAGTTATCTGTTTTACGACTGGAGCAAAAACTAGATCATAATCGGTCCCGAATTTTTGGCAAAAGCCCTGCGCCACCAAACGTGCTTTATAACGAACGAGATTGCCGTCTTCGTCCGCCTTGCATTTGTAGATCCATTTCGACCCGATTGCCTTCCGTTGTGGCGGCAGTTCCACTAGCTCCCACGTATTATTTTCGCGATGGGACTGCATTTCCTCTGCCATTGCCGACTTCCACTTGGTGCTCTGTGGACCGGATACAGCTTCCTTATACGTCCTTGGTTCAGGCAAACTTTCCATCACCAAATTCACTTCCTCGTCGTATCTTACCGGCGGAACGCCTGCTGTTTTCCTCTGTGAACGACGAACGGTATCAGTAGACTCCGGAGGTTCGATCTCTGGCACCGCAGCTCCAGCTTGAACTTTACAGTCATCATCATCCCACAGTCCACGAAGCCAATTGTTGTCGTTGTCGTTCCAAAACCCTCGTGGCCAACCATCACCTGGACAATCCTTGCCGTAGAATTCGGACTCAGAGGTTGTTTCGTGAGTCAAATCGGGTTCAGCTTCCTGTATCACTGTTTCATCGAAAGACCACTCGATTTCTTCCCTTCCAGTCGGACTATCCTCCAGTTTGGGTTCATCGTGATGATGCTCCTTAGATCCGTCGCTGAATTCGAGAAAACGAACATCCCGACTGATTTGGATTTCTCCCGTCCGTGTGTTTAGCATCCGATACGCTTTATGTTCCGCGGAATAGCCGACGAACGTCATTCGTTTCGCCTTGACGTCTAACTTCTTACGCTTTACCGACGGAATGAACACGTAACCGACGCATCCAAATAGTCGCAAGTGGGTCAAATTTGGTTTTCTTCCAAACCAGATCTCGAACGGCGTACGGTCTACTGCAACAGATGGCAAACGATTTTGCATGTAACAAGCGGTGTTGACTGCCTCCGCCCAAAATCGCTTGTGCATGCCCGCGTCCTGAAGCATACACCGGGCCATCTCACTCAGAGACCGGTTTTTCCGCTCCGAAACCCCGTTCTGCTGTGGTGAATGCGCCGCAGTGTACTCCACCTTTATTCCTTCATCCGCGTAGAATCTCCTAAGTGTCTTGCTGGAGTATTCTCCACCCTGATCGGAGCGAATGATCCGCGGTTTACGTCCGAACTGATTTTGAACCAATTTCACAAATTCGCGAATCTTATCCTCGACCTCAGATTTTTTTTTCAGGAAATAGACGAAACTATAACGACTGTGATCGTCTATTAAGGTCATAAAGTAACGACATCCCCCTGGCGTCGTCTCCTCCATTGGGCCGCACACATCACTATGGATTATATCCAGCACTTTAGTCGATGTCTTTTCTGCTTCCTTGGTGTGTCGGCTGTCATTCACCAATAAGGCCCGTTCATCAGCCATATTCAGTCGGTATAGGCCACCCACTTTATCAGCTGTAGCCACGACTTTCGCACCGTAAACAAGCTTGCAATTGCTTTTGTCGAACACTGTATGAACACCTTTACTGCAAAGTTTGGGCACTGATATAAGGTTGCACTCTATACCCGGGGCAAAAATAACGTCCGTTAGTGTTATCGACACGTTCTTTCCAAAGTCATTGTCGCACGAAATAACCACGCAATCCCCTATTCCACCCGTACGGATAGATTTGCCGTCCGCTGTAAAAATCTCAGGACGCACACTTCTGTCTAAACGGCTGAACAACTTTTCATCGTTGGCTAAGTGTGATGTTGCACCAGAGTCAATAAGCCACGCACGCGTAGTTCCGGGAACACTGGAACGCACCGAACAAAGGAACGACGCTTGGTCGTTTTCGCGCACTGTTTTTGCTCGTTCTATCACCTTTTTCTTTTCGCTGCTTTTCTGCTTCAGGAACTGCTTGCACGCCTGCTTCTTGTGACCGGGTTTTCCACAAAAGAAGCACACAATAGACTCCTTGTTCGTTCGGCTGCCCGTTTTCAGCGCCCGCTCCTCCGCCGCATCACCGCTATACAATTTTTCGCTTTCATCCAGTAGCTTGGACCGCACCAGCTCCATTGTTAGATCTTCGTCGGAGCGGTTTTCCAAAACGGTGGTGAGGGTATCGAAAGCCTTTGGTAGGCTCCGCAAGATCATAGCTACTTGCATGTATGGTGACAATTTTTCTCCAGCATTCTCGAGACGAGAATACAATTCCTCCATGCTGTAGAGGAAATTCTCCATACTCTCTCCTTCAACGAAATTTGCGCTGCATATTTCCTTTAGAAGTGCCACTTTTCCAGTTAATGTAGCTTTATGGTGGTGAGCCTTCAGGGCATCCCACGTGGATTTGGCGCTTGTTTTATCCAGTATGAGGTTATGTTGGTTGTCCTCAACCAACAAAGCGATGGTGGCTCGCGCCTTCGAATCCCCTTCCGTCCAATCGGAAGTTACCGGTGCCGGCGCGACACCCGGGTCAACGTATTTCCACGTTCCCTCCCGCATCATCACCATTTTTACCTTGAACGCCCACGCTCGGTAGTTCCGATTATTCAATCGAACAACACTCACTTTAGAGAGATCCATTGTATTTTTTGTTTTTCTGACTGCGACTAATTTCACTTTTAAAAAAAACTTCGCCCGAAAGATTAACAACACTTAATACACACCGCGTGGCCTGGGCCCATAACCTCTTAGAATTAGAGGTATATGGTCTAATTTCGGATCGGGAAACAAGGAACACGTGCGACCGATTCCACTATACACACAGGAATAAAATTCTTTATTCAACAGTTCCGGTCATTTGACACATGCAGTGCTGCCAGTGTCATCAATTCAGTAGTTGTTCAAACCAGCTTGGTTCAACACTTCTTGTCAAACCAGGTTGGTTCAACAGTTTTATGATATATTACTTTGCCGTCAGCAGGATAGTAAGTGCAGCTTCCGCACGACCTTGCCCTGATGCGGACATCACAATTTCAGCATCTCCCCTCTGCCTAGGATAGGGCCATATTTATAGTCTCAATTTAACCTTTCTCCCCCAACCGACGGTCTCGTATGTATGGGCTAGCTAGGTTGTCACCTGGCACAGAAGCGCATCGCCGTACGCCAGGGAAATCAGCACGTTCCACGGTGAACCGGCTGGTATTTTCCGCGGAAACGAGACGTCGGTCAGAGGTCAGAGGGTGCTAGGATGTTGCGGAATGTTAAGGGGCGCGCGAAAGGCAATGAAACAGATGTTAATTAATAGCCTTCCTGAGGGTGATTTATGGTGGCCGTTCGTCGAAAGTGAATGAATCAAATTAATTATCTTTTTTTTTTTCTAGAGTGTCAAAGGGCGTTCGGCGAGATGGGAATTGTATGTTCTTTTCATTTTTTTAAACCCTACATCTCGCTCTTTCTCTTTCGGTCTCAAATGATTGGCCATGGGTGTCGATTAAGAGGAGGTGCTGGCCGGAGTTGCCATCCATTCGGAGGATCTGCGCGGGGATCGGTCCGGCGCTGAAGTTATCGATTACGCAAATCAATTTAATTGCAAACGCCAATCCAACCGGACGCAAATGAGCCGCCCTTATTGGGGTCCTTTTTTGCCAGGGCGTGTTTATGTGTGTGTCTCGGGCCCGTTCGCTACTCGCCACTGGGCTACGAGATGGGATGGGGAAATTGAGCTATCGATGGCCGAGCAGCACCATTGCCTTTGCCGCCAATTTTCAAACGATAAACCAATCCGTCCAGTGGACCATCAAACGAGAAAATGACAGCGAGTGACTGATTGTCGACGAAAGATGATAGAGAGCCCCATGAAAGGGTCGTTTATTCTAGTCCGTGGGAACAGGCAGTCATTTGTATGCATCAACAAGAAGGGAATACAAAATGAACCTAACAATGGATCAACGCATCAAAGGTGCCAACATTTTCCAAACATTTTATCTTACTTTTAAACTAATCAAAACTTCAAGAATTTTGCAAAAATAATCCAGAAAAATAAAATGTTTTAAAATGATATCTTCACAGAGGCTAGAGTTTATACTACAAAATACTTCGCATTGAAAAACACATCATTTAGCGTAAATCAGATGAAAAAGAATCCGATCCGCGATCATGATGGAAAAGAATCCGATCCGCGTTTTCTGATGATGAAAAAGAATCGCGGCCCAGTTTACTAATCTGAAATTTGTTTACTTTAAACTTTTAGTTTGGAGACTTATTTTTGTTGAATTTTATGCTTCTTCATATTGCCATATTGTACGTATTCTTTGTACTACATGCTTTAAATTATTTGCTTTTATTATACTTGAAATTCATCATCTACTCGCATAAGATTTTAACATCATGCTCTCAGTTATCAAAACAACATATCTTAGGAAAATTTGAACATTGTGAAACATATTTTGTCACCATTTGTGTTCTCTGAATGTAGTGATTATGGATGTAAAGCAATCATATTATTTTGCCACCGGATTTTGGACGAGTGTTACGAAGCTGGGAAATTTTAAAACGATCAATAGTAGAATGCGATCGAGAAAGTCTAATAAACGTATATAAAGATGTCGCCTGAGATTATTGCGATCGAATCCGATAAGATTTAAGATATGTTCTTTATGAATTTAGCTCCAAAAATTTTCTTATGGCCCAGATGGAATCAACTGGTGGGTAAATGAATGTGTAAGACTGTGTGACTTCGTTTGACTTGAATAGAATTTAGAATGTAATCAATTTAATTTTATCGTCAAAAAACAGCCAATTTAAAAATGTGTTGATGAACCAACATTTATATGTGTATGTGTGTAATCATTTTTACTCTGTTTTGCTTCAAATTCTTAGTTTTCTTTACTTTAAAACATTTCATTCATAAACTAGTAAATAATATTAGATTTATTATTAGTTGTTAAAGCAGCACAGTGCTTAAATTATACTTAATTCTAGATGATACTTAAATACCGTTGATAATAAATTCTTTCCTCATCACAAATCACCAGTTGATGCATTGAACGGTTGCCAGATCTGAGGAAAGCGCATCGCTGTTGGTTCTAGCAAAAAAGGATTCTCCATATGTTTTTATTTGATTTGGACCACCGAGTATCATCGATACGGTGCGATACGGGGTTTCCCGATGAAGCAACAAACGGAACATACACAGTACGTGGGGTTCGACCTGGGTTGAACGTAAAAAAGATCTTCGAGACCAACGGAAAGCATGGTTGGCACGCAGACAGCACTTTACATTTTCACGCGTTAAATATTTAATGAATGCAAACGTGTAGCTCGATGGTAGGTCCTTGTGCCGGCGCAAGGAGGACTCCCGGTGGCGTGTGAAAATGGGCTTAAAGAAAACAGGAAACAGACGCTGGTGCCAAACATTGTGCCAGGTTGCGCTTCTTGATACACCACGATGGGTCCATGGGGTAAAAAGAAAGAGGTAATGAAGGATGGGTGGTAACCGGCATCCGAGCAGGCGGATTTATTTTCCACCACGATGCATCTGCGGTCGGTGGCACTAACGAGATGTCGCGCCAAAAGGAGTTTTCCATCAAACCCATCCTCGGCAGGTGGCGAAACCTTATCAGATTGCCATTCGTCGTTGTCGTGCCAGTCTTCGGCTTCCTCTACCTCTTCAGACAGTTGTCTTGGCTGTCTGGCAAATGCGCGAACAGTGGCAACAAATTGTACGATCGGCACCATTTTCCTAGCGTGGAAAAAGCATTCCCTCCACCCCCACCGTCCCCCAACGACTCGTGCGTGTTAGTGTCAGTGTTCCTACCGTCACCGCGCGACTGAAAAGGGGCGGATTTCCAGGTGCATTAGAATTGATAATTTGCCACCCGGGATTTCGGGACTTCTCCCGGGCAAGGTGCAAAGGTGCAGGTGAAAATGTGTGTGTGTTTTTTCCTTTCTCCCATTCCTTTAACACCAACGCCTTCCGGGCGAACTTTTCACTCCAGACACTATCGCTCCAATGTGTCCAACTTGCTTTCGGAGTTCTGTGTTTTTTAATCCTTCAAGAAACCATTGTGAAATGTCTGACGGTCGGTTTTGTTTCTTCGGATGGAAAGTTTTCTCCTTTCCAACCGGTGAGTCCGGTGGGTGCGTGTGGGAAATCGATCGAGTGATTTAGCGTTGGGAAATCTCATCTCATTTGTTTTCTCTCAGGTATCGGACAAGACAGTGGCAAGAAATGCGTTTTTGTATGTCGCCCCATCTAGTGTGAAAGTGAAGGATGGCTTCAAATATTTAAATACGTACTGAAAACAAAAAGAAAAAAAAGGTCACAACTCAGATTGCAAGATGAACTCCTGAGGTGGGACAATAGAGAAGACTAAATAATAGACCTCCGAGAAGCTGGGGTCCTTTTTTTCCTGGTAACTTTTTTTTCACTCCACATTTTCAGAGATGCATTAGATTTTTATCCGATAAATGAGGCGGACAAAGCGTTGGAAGAACACCACTTCACGGAGGAAAAGAAAAGTTGATCAGCGAAATTAATCAACAATAGGATCACTAATCCTTTTGATTCGTGCCCGAGATGGTTTCACGACGCTTTCCCTTGCACGTCTCTGGTGCACTTTTTCGCTCGCTCTATTCATTCGTGTTTCCGGACTCGGGAAGGATTTGTTTCCGGGACACAATATTTTCCCCATTGTCCATGATAAAGTTTAATCCATTTTCGAGCGGCTTTAGCCCTCCGGCACTCCGCTACTCCTCTTACGGTGGTTTTTGGGTGCATCGAAATTGTGCTGCAGAAAATTTCCTCGCCGTCCTCTCTGGACGACATGTTTCCTTCGTTTTGCGATGTTTTATTTTCTAATGCAAGCATTGTGGAAAAGTTTAAAATTTCCACCCCACTGCTACGGTTTAGTCGTATCGGGTTTCTCTTTCCCTGGAATGTAAGGATTAGAAGGTGGGATTGTTAAAAGAGAACGATTTGGCAGGAAGAAAGACGAGTGAGAAATGCAACTTCTTTTCCACATCCTAGAACATCTTAAATGGGCAAATAACAAAGAATACTTCCAACCCAAGCTCAATCTTTTTTCCGGCACCCATTTTGACAAATTCTGCGGCGTGAAGTCGGAGGGACAGAAAGTCAGGAACAATCAAGGAAAATAGAGAACAGACAAAAAAAACTCCATCTCCACTCGAAGGCCTCGCTGAGATTGCAATTGCATGATGGAGTGCATTCAAGTGTCAGTGAGGTAAAGAAAAGGAAAAGCATCGCTTTTCAATACAACTACCAATGGAGGGGGCGATCGGGTCCTTCCGAAGAGAAGCAATTTTCCCCATTTTCACACTCGGTGGAGGGCGCTGTTGGGAAGGAAATTTTCGCACAGCTGAAACAGACGGAACGCTTGAGGCTTAGGAACAAATTAGTTCATTTTCATTATAAATTATCACCGAGGCTGCACTTAACGTGGAGTAATTATTTTCATTAGCATGTCTTCGGGGAGGAAAATGGCGCTCGAACGTACGACACAGCGTGCCTTTTTGTGACTGTGGAAACTTTTCTGCCCTACGATTCAATGTGCCACGGAACGGCTGGAGCGGGTTACGGAAGCCATTTGGATGGCATTTATGTCCCCATGGGGATTCGCATTTGTTCGGTTAACAGTTCTATGCTGGTCTCGTGTTTTTCCGTGTTCAACACCAACCACCCTCCCTTTCCCCCTGCTTGGTGCTCTGGTGCACGAAAAGCATCGGATTGATTGTTCTTTCAGGGTTCAATTTAGGTCTTTTGATGGTGATGTTGCGGCCCAAATTTGATCAAATCAATAAATCGAATCGCCGGCTGAAGCGCCTAATTTTCCTGCCCTGACCTAAATTTATTGACGTGCCCTCGAGCAGGATAATGACGATGATGCTGTTATCGGCTGATGAGGCGACTGCTGGTTTTTAAAACAAAGAGAAAAATAGAACCAACCAGCCGAGATGAATTTAGCTTTTAGAAGCCCAATCAAAAACACAACCCAACCGAGTGAAGTGATCAAGGTGAGAAACGAGAGGTGTTTTATTTTCCAAATTAACCGAGTGAAACTCAGCCCCATCGTACGTCAATTTACATCAGCGTGAAATGATGGAAAGGTAGAAGGTTCTCAGACACTTGATTACAGTGTCAGTAATCCACAAAGTTAATGTGTACACAATTGATTCTTCGTGTAAAAACTGGGCATGTCTTTGATGGACTGGTTTCCATCGTTTCCATATGATTCGTGATGGTTTTCAACTGATAATATTTGTTCTGTACTTCCAGTAAGTGCACATTTACTGGGAGAGAATGGGAGCTCAAGACTCTTAATCAAAAATATTTCTAAAATCCTTTCCTTTCCTTTTGTAAAACTGTAAACCAAAGCACTTACTCCATGGGAGAATATTACGTTGGTATAACTGTAATAAACAGAACGCGAAATGAACTTCGTTTAATATAATGCAATAACATACCAGTACTAAACACTTCCTATTGAAACTGTGAGTAAAAACCATCATACTGAGCAACGCTTTCGAATAGTACGCCACAATAGAAAGGTGTTTTCCATCCAACCTTCATAGCTCTTTCCACGGCGTCCATTTTCCTTCTTTCCAGGGGGTGCACCACCCCCATGCGTACGATTTCCCTCCGGGATCCCTTTTTATCCCACGGTGCGTCTATTTGTGTGCGCACCGGCAGAGATTATATCCCTCATCGTTTAGCTTTTTTAAAATGCAAATTCAGACAATTTTTCTCCTTACTCATGCATTTCATTCTCATTACAAATCATTCACGGTCCAATGAGGAAAGCGGCCGGGACACCCGAAAGACCGTGCCGGTAAAGCAAACGGATAACGATACCGTTCGCCCGGCGTTGTGGGAAGGGAAAAGACTAGTGAAGTACCAACCACCACAGAGGGTCGGAGATTGTCGTACTTTAATTCTTAGGAAATAAGCTGGAAAATGACGTTTGAAATAGGTGATTTTTCATATCCTATGTGTAAATAATGGTTTGTTTACAACAAATAACATATTTTTAGTTTTTTTGAATGTTTTTTAAGACTTTAAATAACATTAATAAAATGTTGTTCACAAAATGTAAAACATTAGTCTAAAAATCTTTTTTAATCAAAACACAACTTTTTAAAAACGACAATTTGATTTGAAATAGAAATTCGAAAAAAGATAAATGAAACCATAAATTATGTAAAGTGTTGCACAAATAACAATGCTTTTCCCAACTTCCTTTCGCTCTCGGCGCAATGCACCGATCTCGCTGTGACAGTTTCCTCATAGTTTTCCGCCGATAAAAGGACACCAGGTCGTCCGTGGATTTGGTATGCGCTTCATCATCGTCAAAAGTGAGCCCACTGCAGACATTCCGAACCGAGCCGTGGCGTGGCGACCTGGCGAGTGGCAATATCGTGTCGGTGTGTGTTCCCTTTTGACTCCCCTTCCGCGTGTTGGACGCGCTTGATCGAGCTTCCACCGACGTGTCCACTGGCAAGGGAGCTTGTCGATTTAAGCTGATGCAGGCCGATCGAGCTTCCCGACCGGGGGCTTGCTTCTGCCGGTGATGGCGCCGGCGTATGACATCTATCTCACTGCCGGTTTATCGATGGCAGGATTGCTAAATCATCCCGTCAGGATGTGCCGCAGGATGCACACACACACACACACACGTATGCGGTGGGCGGAAGGCGTCATCTTAGCTTCACCGAACCGGAAGACAGCTGCAATCTTTAACCATCATAATTTCTCAATCGCTCGTCGCGTTTGGCCCGCGTCCGGGGGATCGATATGGATACGAGACTCCAAGACCTGCTGATTCCGTGCCGGATATCGGCACTGAGGAACAGTCGAGGGTGGTTGATTGCTCCTCGGATTTGCTCGGGCGACGTCTTTGCATTCTGATGAACCTCATCCTTCCGAATGGTCGCGAAAATCGCGCGCGCCCACCCAAGGCAAAAACCATTTCAATGAAATTCGCTTTTATGATAGAAAATTGAAAGAAAATTCCCTCCCCATAAAGAAGAAAAAAAAGACAGAAACAACCATACCAGGGTGTGGGAAAAAAACGGGAAAAAGGTATCTTAAAACCACCGGAAAATGATAAAATCAACCGAAGTGAAACGCATTCGGTTGGAATTCGGCGGTGGTACACATGCTCCGGGAACACTGGAACCGATCTATCTTTCCCTTCTTTTGCCATCGTATGTGCAAGGAAGGAAGTGTACGAATGATCAAAGGCCTTTGGGAAGGTTAGGAGTGTACAATTGCTCGTTCGGTGCCGCATCGTCTTGTAATGTGGACAAGCAGAGGCGACGGTCGGTACAAGAAATTGTACGTAGTGTACACTGCATCGTTACAATGCTTTCCGGTTTCCGGGTGGGTCTTCAAACGATTTATTGTTCTGGAGGATTTCCCGGCTTTCGCCTTGGCTCGAGCGTGCCACTAATGGCGTACCGCAGTGAGTGAAAGTCGTACATCCAAAGATTTCTCAAAATAATAATTTAAATTGAGGGATGCGGGATTTCCAATTCATAAAAGGAACCATTGGCATCATTTCTAGTGTTGTACCTAATGAATGACGAGTTTCATTCATATGAATCTTTCACCTAAGATTCATACACACGGATTCATGATTCTTTGCGGATTCGAATTTTTAAAGCTTAATGAATCTTTCGAAACCTTAATGAATCTCCATGAATCTTTCATTGGCGTGGACCATGCGACCAAAAAAAAGAGAGGTCCCTCTACCCACATTTGACTGATAGCTTTTCATCAGTTGATGTGTCTTTGGGATTCATGAATGTCTCGACGAAAGATTCACGAATCCCTAAACGCAGATTCATGAATCTGAATCTGATTTACACAACTCTAATCATTTCCTCTAGATTGGTAATAATTTGAGAGAATTAAGCTTCTATTTACTACAAAATGAAAAAGAGAAGAGATAATTATTTACACTATTTAGGCAAGTAAAAAAAACATACCCTGCGAACGTCATATAATCTTCCTTCCAATTACGACCATAAGCCTTTTAATTGGGTGCCTGTTTTGCCGATTTTGGAGGTAGAATAAAAAAAAACCAAAGCCCGAGCAAACCATCCAACCGGGCCGGCTAATCCTTTCATCGGATAATCTTCTTAACCTTACTTACATCCAATCTTCCGGCCGGTGGGGCCATCACTTTCACTCGATTCAATGCGATGGACCGTTAAGCGCCGGGCCGGTCGGGGAGGGAGTAGTATTGGTCGTAACCTCCCTTTTTCCGGTGTTTAATTTCAACAAGATAAATCCCGCACTCTGGCGGCCATTTTTTGTTTGATTGTTTGGTCTGCGCGTCCTAGTGCGCTCCGCGAACTGGCCTGTCAAACGGTGAAGCGCCGGGAATGCAGTGTTACAATTGAGTGAACTAATCGTGTGGTTGTGGGAAAGAGGGGTAAAAGGGTGGTAGAGAGAAGGATAGCTGAGAAGGGCCAGCTGATTCACGTTCACGATCCACTGACCATCCATCGCCATCAATCAGAGCAATTGCAGCTGAACCGTAACAAAAAGGCATCCCTTGTAATGGAGGCTCTCCACGAACCCCGAAAATCGGTACCAAAGTGACGCACCTTTACGCCGGGAAATGGAGAAACTGCGGATCAAATCTGTGGAAGGTGTCAAAGGTGGTGTGGAAGCGGCACATAAAGGCTTGACGAATCCAACGGTGTCATGTCGCATTATATGGGATTAGGAGTTAAATCTTCCTTCGAGAACTTATCTCAACCTGGGAGCAAGTAGATTGTTTGGGGGGGGGGGGGGGGGGGGGGGGGGGGCGAGTGGCAGAATGTGTAAAATGTCATTTGCCTTCCTTCCAATTAACCCCAATTCTCAACTCCTGTGTCCACGAGAGCGCGTCCAAGTGCGTAACGGCTTGTACACCTCGACGCCCAGCCTGCTCGAACTCCTCAGTCCGCGTACCTAAAACCAACCCGGCTTCATTCGCCAACTTATGCAACATAAATCTCACACCCCGCCACCCCGCCGAGGGAACCGCTCCGCAGCAGGGGACAGATTGGGATCGGATCGATGTAAAAACAGCCCCCGAAACGTGTAACTACTTGTCCGTACGTCAAGTGTCAAATATCCCAGATTTATAGGCGATGGGTCCGTGGCGTGCATCGGTGCTACACCGGCCGGTCGGATTTGGATGTCCATCTTGCTAGCGCCGGTATACACCACCTTCTATGTCGTCTCGAAGTTCTGACGCTCATCGACGGTCTTATTATTGCACTACTAGCTACGGACGCTTGTCCAGATTGAGTCTAATATCTCGATGGAGATCTGTAAACTTGCTACCACAGGAGAACACAAGAAAACAGTAATGGACAAAACGGTCGATATTTCTTACATTTCCGATAGTGTATTGAATTTAACTTGTTTATGTTGTTTTGCAGTATTGCTGAAACTAAGCAAATTATTTCATCTCTTTGCTCTTCTTAAGTAATTTTGACAGTTTTAGAGATGTCCAAATGCAAGTTTGGCATATTTTTTATTATGAACATTGCAATTCTTAATTTTATTTATTAATCGATGGTTCTTTGGTTTAAATTATGCTTAATATAATTGTTTTAAATTTGATTGTTTCAAATAATTTTCAAATGTTGATCATCATCAATTGATTTTATTTACATCTCTTCAGATTTTAATAACCTTCCTGGTTTTGATATAAGTATATTTTAATTAACTACGTAATATGACTACTGGGATACTCAGCATTATATTTGAGTGTAAAATGGTAGAACCAGGATGAACACTACCCGAATTGCATAAAACTCGGTTCAAAGAAGGGTCTTGTAGCCCTCCAAATAACTCCAAGTCGTACCAAAAAAGTCGTGCAATTAAAGGAGGAGGCTTTTATATAATGCTTTTTACTAGCATTTTTATTTTTCGCTTATTGAATATCGTTGATTTTCAAGTAATATTAGATTTATTACTTCCTAGCATTTTATTATATTTTTCTTTTAAGTTCATATTTTCCTTTGCCTAAGTGGCATAATACTTGAAGGATTTTTTTTTTCAAATCAGTTTTATGGAGCACGGGCTAATGATTGAGGAGTGTAGGTAATCTAAACATTTTATTGTTTTACCTTATGATATTTAATATTTTGCTGTTATGAACTTCTATAAGTCTCGCAGCTAATAATTTGAACCTCACTGTGCACGAAGACAAATGCTGCTACACCTGTTCGTTAAGGATATGTAATCCTCCGCACAGATTCTCCATCGCTTGTCGCGGGTCTTCGCTCCATCTCTCAACCCTGTCTATCGTGTACTGCAGCTTGTCCCGAATCAGCCCGTACTGCGGTACAACAACTTCATTGATTACCGTTCGACAGCCGTCCTGCGATTTGTGTGTTCGGTCACCAATTGCGTACGGAGCGAACCGACCGAGCGGTGAACGTTTCACACAGACCGGGCCCGGGTGGTGAAGCGTCTGAAGTGAATTCGGCGCTGCCGTCTGCGAGCAGAAAATTGCTTGTTAAACAGCGAAACGGAGCACTGTGGACCAGTGTGACATGTCTTTACGAGATATGGTGTAGTAAAACTAAAAACAAAAAAACGCTAGTTTTAGTGAACCATAACAACATAAGGTTCAACGAATGAGAGAAGTAGCTACGAACAGGAAAAGAGAAAAACACGAGTAGAGGACAGACTCTCGCACCCGAAATGAAATGAAAACATGCGTTTCCAATACTAACGGTTTTATTGCGAAAAAGGAAAGTGAGTGCAATCGGAGGGACAACGCAAACAAGCAACAGTGGGCAGAAGGAAAACCCCCACGCTGTGAAAAAAAAAACGTATGGGACTGGCCAAATAAGTGAACAACATGCTACCTCGTTGGATTGCGAATGCGGGTTGAATGCTGGGCTAGAACACGATCTGGTACACACACCCGGTAAGGGGACGCTGCGAGTGGGTATATAAATTTAAAATTTGTGCCTATTTGTTTTGCCCGGTGGACATCGGACCCGGGGCCTCCCTTTCCGACGCATGCTCGTCCTCCACTGCGTTGGGCAGGTTGTTCTAGCGCGTGCAGCGTGCGGTAACACGGAAGCTCAAATTAATAATTTATGGCTGCCTGTTGTACACCGGGTGTGGATTCGGCGCGTCCCGAAATGGGCTCCGGATGTCCACGGCCAGCTTCCGGTCGAGGCGTCTGTTGATGAAATGTCAACCACGGGGGTTAAGGGTGTTCGTGGGGATGTTTTACAACGCCATGACGAGTGGGCAGCTGTTGGGGATGCAAGTGCGCGAGTTGTTGATAGTGCCACTTCAAAATGATAAATACTGGAAAGTGAAATAAAATATGGATGTCAGGGTGGACCGTGACATGATGTTCGTTCGCTCGAGGGAGCGCCGGTTCACCACGCTGCAAAACTTGTGAGAATGGATTGAACCTTCCGCATCATCATGACGGATCATCATTGAGATTCTAATCTTTGTCGGTTTTTTCGTGGGGTAGGTTTTATGCAGCATTTTATCACATCGCATCACAACATCGAATGTCAATTCGCAGGTCGTTGATGAAGCGCTCCCTGAGGAGGTTTGGTTTGAGTTTGGTTGTTGCATGTATGTTAACATGTCCTTTAACCGATCCTTATGGAGGGGGAGAATGAATAACGATCGACATCTGTAGATTAATTCTGAAACGATATGAAAAAAATTCAAAACTAATTGGTCAAATGGCATTGGGGAAATCAAAACTAGTATCCAAAAAACTATCTTTGGTCTTAAAAGTGTTTGTATAAGAAATGATAAATTCAATTTGTACTGCTGTACTAGATTGATATAATGTAGCGAGAAGCAAGTAGATGAATAAGAAATGAATTAGGGAGTTGTGAAAAACATTGTTCTCCGACTAAAGATTTCCAACACTTTTGAACTTAAGGGTTTTATATGGCCCAGAGCAGAGGCGAATTTACCTATGAGCGGACAGAGCGGCGGGAGGCCCGGGTTGAAAAGGAAAAGGATTAAGTAATTATAGAGCTTATTGAAATGTATTGTGCGACCATGAAAGATCAAAAGATCAATGGAAGTTATTTGCGATTTACGTAAAACGCACTCTATTATCAAAAGAATATATTTAAAAGAAAAAGAAAGAATGAAATAATCTGAAAAAGTAGTGCAAAAAGTAGTTTCTAATAGAAAATTAATATGTTAGGTCAGTGTAGGGTTATGGAGGCCGTAGTAAACGGCAAGATTCGGATAATTAGAGAAAAAGGTTTACTTGTCTAGATTGCTCTGTATATGATGTTTTTAAAGTTACCTATCACATCATATTGATGTGTTGATGAATTTATCAAAATGATTGAAAATCTAATCTGAATTCAAATCTTCTTCTTGGCGTAACGATCTCTTGGTCATGCCTGCCCGTTAAGGGCTTACGAGACTTGTTTTCCTGTGATTTTCTAACCGGCGCTACCGCTCGGCTGTCGCGGACCCCCTAAAACCTCAAATCTGATCGGAAATTATGAATCAAATCAAAGCGGCTTTTAATTATAGCACTATTTAAAACATCTCCCGGTATTTTCCAAGTTGATGATTCAGCATTCGTTTAATCATATGTATCCGAGTTAGACAAAAATAACAAAATACTTTTTAGAATTACTATTGATAAATATAAAAACTATAAGACAATACTGCAAATATGTATAACAGAATACAAGCTCTTAATAAAGAAATTAGCTTTACTTTGTTCTTTGGTATAGAAATATTTAGGTTAATGGAAATGCCTCGATAGTGCCGGTTACGCGTGGAGCCTGGGAGAAGTTCGATTCATGTCTGGCCTAGAGACCTTAAATGTAGGAATAAAATTGCTCTAGTTCTAGTAAAATACAAAGTTGGATAATTATAAACAGTGTACACACCAGCACCTTCCTAAGACACTTAAGCAATGACATTGACTTACATATTGCGTAAAAGGGCTGGATAAACTCTAGAAAAAGAAAAAGATTTCTCAGAAACGTTAATCGCTTCCTGTAAAACCCTCTTCGAGCCAGTCGCGGCAGACTCATGCAATCTTAAATCGTCTAGTGCGAGGACGACATAATTGATCTCAATTGCGCTTTCAACGGCATGGTATGTTCCTGGGTTTCCGCAGCCCATTCGTTCCCGTCTTACACATCCGACAAACAAACACACAGTTTTCAAGTTCCGGTAATTAAATCGAAGTAATTTGGCAGCACTACCGTGTCTCTCTTGGTTCAAGCAGAATATTTGCGCGCTTCCCAGTTACCTTGGGTTACGTCGGCGTTGAAGGTGCCGCCACGTGGGATATTCCGCGGACCCAGAGTGTCACCGTAAAGCGATCCTGCACAAGCGTAGGCCGTGGAAGTGACATTGCGAGATGTCGTAACGTTGGCTTTCCCCCATGGGAAATCAGACGACTGTACGGATGGTTCCTTCCAGGGGTTGCGTAAACGTGGTAGCACCGCGGATGAGAAGATTGAAATATTATTATCTGTCCAGCATGGGGACACCGATGTTCTGAAAATCACACGCAACCATACATGCAAAGTTGGAGTTGTCTAGAGCGAAGGAATGGAGTTTGAGGTTGTGGATAGCGTCGGAAGTCGAATGGATGTATGGATGGCGTAATGCTATCGGTGGTGTTTCCGGAGCAGACAGTCTGTTCTGAGCTCGTAGGACTGGGACTGGTGAAGTACTTCGCTTTCACCGAGCCGCGCAATTGACAAAGAAGTTCAGCAGTTAAAAGGAATTATAATCCCATTAAATAATGGCACTTCAGTCTGAGACGTGTCCAGCGCAATCGTTCAACATGGACACGTCCGCGAGAGGGCATGTTCTTTGTGTTCGCGAGTATTTCGTTGATCGGGTGTGTATGAAAAAAAGAAGTTGGATAAGACCATCCTATGCTGTCCACTCTTCCGACACCTTACTCCTTCACTAATGCGGTCGAAGATAAGCGTAATGAGCGAACACCCCGGGGATGGTTCGAAAGGGAATAAAAAAACCTCGACCCCGTGCACGTAAACTCCACTTATTAATCACAAATTAAACCTGGTCGCAGTGGGGAATGGTTCTGACTCGGCGCGACTCGTCGTTTACTACATAATCCGCGAGCTGCAACGCTAGTGGAGTCTCTTTCCGAAAACTTTCGACAAGGGACCGCGGCAGGAAGGTGAGTCCTTAAGATAACCAACACCCGAAACATCCTCACGCGAAGAAGGATGGCGAACCGACCGTGTGGTATCGGTGGTTCCGGGTTGATACACTTGACTTCCGGGACGCCCTACGACTTCGCTGACTTCCAGCCCCATGCCACAAAACGTAACGAGCGGTACACGGCCAATAATAAGCCCGGGCCCAAGGCCGGGCGCGAACAAACACGAACCACCGGACGAAAAGTATAAACAATATTAATTGCTTCCTATTTTAGTTACACTTTTCTACCCGGTACCGTTGGCGTTACTTCCGGTGCACCGTCGTCACTGTTCGCGCCCTAAATGGATTATATTAAATACTTTATTATCAAACTTTTTACATTACGCCCCGCAGTGTGTTGCGCGTTGGTGGTCGTGTTCGTCGATCTGCCATCCAGTTCCGTGTATTCCTTTTTTTTAATTTCTTCCTTCCACTTCGTTATCGTAAGCTGCACCGAACAATGTTGTCCAATTTCTCATCCTTTCTTTTTCTTTTCTTCGGCCGTTTCTAGCATTTTCTTAGTGGAGAGTGTTTTGTATTGTACATCGTTTCCACTTTCCAATCTTTCCATAGCCCCCATTGGTCAAGATTCTTCACTGAGTAAGTCGAAAGTCAAAGTACATCGTCATGGTGTGAGAAAACTGTTGCCTTCCTTTATGTTTTCAGTTGGTAGTTTGAGTTTACAATAAGATTTAAGTGTGAAGGATAATTAAGTGTATGGCAATCTGAAGCTTATAAACTTTAAATTAAGGTCTACACAACGAATAAATAAATACGCGTTTCTGAATTTCCTTCTTGAAATGTTATTATAAATAGTATCCAAAAACAGTTTATTAAAACAAATAAATTGAAGCATGGAGTATGTCCAAAGTTCTAGTAGTACCGCAGCGCAAGAGAGAAATAATTATGTAACATTAATTATCCTGTATCCAGCGCACACTATTAGCTGTCGTGATTGTAAAGCAAAAGTAGAAAAAAACTTTCTTAATTCATCTACCAACCCCCAGCTACCAAACAGGAGCAAGTGTCTAATGAACGGCGTAAAACGAATCACGATCTCATTCCGCCTGTCTGAGCTTCTCTTGTAGTTGTACGAGTGTAAGTGTTTGTTTTCATATCCTGGGTTTTTTAACTTCATCTTAAATAGTCTTTGATTTTCTTTTTCTTTCTCTTAACAAAACGATTCGTTTTACATTTGGAAATGTTTAGTTTGTTTTTTCCATTTAACGGAATAAATGGAGGCTCCTGGTGTTTTTTAATCTTTCCAATTTTTCATGCCAGTAAGTTTTATAAAATCGTACGATTCGAACGTGAACGAATATCTATCGTCAACGACTGTTTCAGGCGTGACTTTACTTTCGAATATTTTTTCTATTAACCAAAGGACCCGGTTCCGTCGTCACCCACTCGCTTCCTGTGGTCCGTTTAATTTTAAATGCTAATTTTTCATTTCGAGACGTTCCGTGCCACGCTTCGGTTGTGGATTATTCGCTAATCATTTGTGCTTTTGCCTCGAGCAAGTCGCACCGGTTTTTGCTTTTGGGGGGAAAAGGAATGTTTTTTTTGCTCATCAATACTTCCGGGGTTCTGGAGTTTTTAACCGGGAGGGCATTCACCGTCTGCTGCTGGTTCCTTCCTGGTTTGGCTTGTACATTTTCTCAGCTCCTTGATTTTACCTCCCGGGATGGAAAATGTGTGTTCATTGACACGGCTAACAATGTGATTATGGATTACGGAAGTTTTTAATACCCAAGAAATAATATCTTCTCACGGTCGCTCACGGTAAGGCGAAAAGATCAAAAACAAGATCACACGAACAAAATTGTTCCAAATAAATGGATGAAATGGAAAACAAAAAACGTTCGAGCGTCTTTTCAAAGAAGTCTATCTGGTTGAGGCTAATGTTTACGAACTGTAAGGCAAGGAAAATAAAGGAAAACTAGAAAGGAATTGTTCTTAAATTACTCGCGATAACACGCGCCTCAAAAGTCGTGTAAATTAGTTCAGGACTTGTAATGAGTGTTTTCTTTTAAGCTCCTACTTTAAACACCTCCATTATCCGGTACACCGGTTGGGGACACCTTTCACACCGGGAATATTTGAAATTAAAATCCACCGATTAGTCGTGATTGGTGTGATATTTCACGCAAGGCAGGGGGGATAAAGTCCGACTGTTTCCCCGGCGCGAAACAAATATCCCTAGACTGTTTGCCCCATTTCCATACGGCAAATAAGCAAAAGAAAAGCACCGATGGTACTTGCCGTGCACTACGAAGGGAGCGTTGGGAGATTGTTTAATTCATGAGCTCGCTTATTGCCCGTAGGGTACCCGCCATCGATCGGGAATCGGAAGGTGAATTTGCAAGAAAGCGGCAAAATCGATTCGACAACGAGCCGCTAAGATCTTGTGGAACGGGCGCGGAAGAAAAGTGGGACGTTTATTTGTTTTACCTTCTGCGATTTGATGGAATTTGAAATGGCGGCTAGAATGCTTTAATGTCGTGGTGATTAAAGCAGAGCGATGGTGATTAAAGGTTTTCATCACATTTAGACTAAACATTGCTTTTGAATGAAAATCGACATTGTGAGAGATCTTGTTATCTGGTATTTGCTTTGAACATCTTTTGCTAAAATAATGTTTAACAACGTATTTCTTTGAATTAAAAATGAAATATTGGACGTTCAGGTATGGTTCAGGTGATTTTAGTGTGAATATTTTTCAACCCTGAATCTCACCAAAATAATAGCAAAATTTTCAGGGCAAAACATTCACTTGAGAAGAAAATGACAACGTAAGTTCACTTCTGCAATCGTCACAAAAAAAAACACAATGAAATGGCATCGTGACAACTTCATTCATCTTGCTACTGAATTACGTTTTTTTGCGACACACGGAGTGCATCCGCTTTCGGGAAAAAGGGATGCAAAGCTGCTAAACGACGTCGAAAAATGTGGAAATAAATAACACTCGGTGGATCAGAGGCCTTCAGCCATGCTTCAGTCGAATCCCTTCGATGGATGCATCGCTCGCTACCGACACGACCAAAGGACACCTCCTCAAACGGAGCCGAAAGCCGGTAAACACGAGAAACCGGAGGAGCACAAATCTGCATTTATATGTTTTAATATTGAACCCCTTAAATACATTTCTTTTCAATTTCCAATTTTACTTTCGTACTCGTGATGCGAGTCACTCCCATTTTTTTGTCGATGGGTTGGGAGTTTTCTTATCGATTTCCTTTTTCGCCAACAATCCTTTTTCCAACAGATGGAGTAAAGCTTTGGCAAAGGGTTCTCCTACATGATGTATATCGATTCGAAGCCCTCAAGGAAGATCCATCCAGAGACCATTCGTTTTCGAGTGTTTCCTTTTTGCTGCACGATTCGTCCAATAGTTTTTCTTCTTTTCGAGTAAGAGATCCGCAAGCTGCAGACTGTCGTGTACCGTATTGCGGGTTTAATGTATGAACTACCATCAGTTATATTGTCGACAGGTTGAGGTGAAGCAGGGCTGCATACAAGATGCGACACATTTTCCTTTTGTGTCTGTATCTGTACTAAAATAATGGTTGATTTAAAACTGGAGCAAAATGTGTTTTAATATTGTATGCCAGTTTACTTTTCAGTTGATCAATTAAAAACTGAAACTGATGAGTTTGTGAAGATCGATTCTGTCATCGCAACATATAGGATGTAGCGATAGCAAATAGATACAATGTTCACGCAATATTAGATATTTTGAGCCTTTCTTACATGAAAGAACCTCTTGAGATTACAAAAAACAAAACAAATGCAAGCTGCGTGGGAAAATATTACCACCATGTGCAATAATACTGTCTGCTACTGGCGGCGCAAACAAACAATGGCGGAACAGAGAAGTAAATCGGAATGAATTCTTCAGTCGAACTGTCATCGAGTCGGCACATGCTGCACGTCCTTCCCGTCGATGGCACGCGCGAAATCGACCTGAGCATCTCCGCAAAGAATTCCCGTTGTTGAATTCTTCCCATCATGTTCTATGCAACCATTTCCAACCCCAGAAAGGCGTAGGGCGCTCGTGTTGTAGCAAAAGGGTTGCGTTTCTTTAGCCTTTATGTTCGTCGAACGGCGATGACGCACTCGGGTGGTGGATTGACGGCGATTTTTTTCCTTCGGTAGACGGTATTTCTTTTGCCAGTATCTCGTCTCATGAAGCCACAGCCGGCCCCGGAATCCTGCCTGCGAAGGGAAGTCAAATTTTCCCCTCGAAGCCTAATGGATGAAACGTCTCTACGTTTTGCTTCATCTAAACGAAAGGGAAACAGTCGGCAGCAGCCACCATTGAATCGGGTGGCGGCTCAGAGATTGAACGATGCGAACAATCCTTTCGGGAAAATGAATAGACTGGTGGTGTGGAATAAAAATGAATGAAAGACAGCAACAACTACAACAGAAAAAAAAGAAAAAAAGAACGAAGACTATAAAGAACCAGATTTGCACCAAAACTTGGCAGGAAAGATGAAAAAGATTTATCTTGCACCGGCAGATGAAGAGGTTTCGAAATGAAAGTTTATTTTATTATTTGATTTCATAACATTATAACTTTTGCGTCCCGGATACTTCCGGGGCCGGAGGAAACCTCATCCCCGCCGCCCGAGAGTGAATGAGGCTGTCGAACGTGTTGAAGAGCTATAAGGAACGACTGAGCTGGTGAGAACTTTTTCCAGCTCGGTAGGAGTGAAGGCTGGGCTGGAAAATCGAGGTAACAGTGACGTTGCCCTTTAGCCGGCCTTTTTGCTGAGATTGCATTTTCAACTCGTGCTGTTTGCCATGTTGATTATGTTTTTTCTTTCTATCTATCTCGCACTTTGTTACTTTTGTATTTTCACCTTTTACCCGAAATAAGTTTCAAGGGAGTGCCGTCAATTTTCCCAGGGAGGCTCATTTTTCCTTCAAAACGGGTAAACATATTTGCAATGTCCCCTTTTCCGGTGCAGGTGGAATGGCAAGCACTTGGTGCAACTGATTGGCTGCATGAGATGCGGTATTTGCGACGAAGTGTCCAAAGGTAGCGGTGGGACGGTGAATTCCAACTTTGAAAAATCATCCTCTACATCCCCCTTTTTTCCGGAGGACAGTTTTCGGCGGTGGACTATCCCGTTCCGTAAAGGCAGTTGCAGAGGGGAGCAAAATTTGTTTACCTTTATTTTCGGGCAGCTTCTTCATGGATAGAGGGTTGGAAAACGCTGTACCGAGGAAAACTTTGCCGCCAACGGACCAAAGAATTTTTATATTTGTTTTGGAAATGAACGAAGAGGCGCATTTCAATCGATTTTATTTTCGAAGCAATTTTCTTTGAAATGAAAAAGTAACTGGCTATGAATGTACTTTAAATCTGACCTTTTGATTTTATTTTCTATGAATAGAAAACAGAATATTTACAACCTCAAAAAAGTCAACCTTCTCACTGTTTAAAACACTCCATGATGTAGAAACAAATATTTGTGGAACAGTGTAATTCAAGGGACTAACGAATTGGTTAATTCATTATAAACCTTTATATGTATCTCATAGCTTCCAGGATTAAAAAAATCAATCATCAAAGAATCTTGTCAACATTGGAGTTGCTGGTTGAAAGAAAATACATTAAATGAGAAACATTCAAAGCAAAGCACTAGACCACATGAACCGCCACAAAACCACTTCCACCAGTATCCTTTCATCGGTGCAAAAATGTCCAACCTAATTCAAAATGAGCAATTTGATTCCGGTCAATTTTCTTTACCTCCGGCCATTTTTGCTCGAATCGTTCCCAGAGAGAGCCTGTCCGATCGGCCTACACAACGACCCTTAGTTTCTGGTGACCTTATGGTGTTTTCGGTTGCTTTCGAATTTTCCATTCAATTTCGTCGCCATTAGTCGCCAGGCCGCCTGATTGTACTCATAGTGATTGCCCATCGCAAAAGGACACGCTTGCGGCAGAATCGTATGTCTTTCTTTTTTTTCCCCAGCAGCTTGATGGTCCCGGATATCCGTTGGAGAAAACCTATTTCTGAAAGGGTGAAGAAAGTCATTTTTCCGTCGCATAGTGGTTGGGAAAAAATTGCATCAAAATAAAATAGGCGTACGGGGATTGAAAATGGAAAACTAACTCATTTATGTTGCTCTATAATGTGGCTTCATGGCCAAACTAAATATAAATTGTGTCAAGATGAGGGCATGATCAAAGGATCGTGCGTTATAAATTGGAAAGCGTATTCTCTTTGATTCGATGCTTTCTTTCGATATTTTGTAAATCAATCATTTTTAAACAAAAAAGTGCAAGCAAGGCACTCCGACTATTAAAGTTAAATATAAAAATGACAAATGCTCACGCAAGGAATAATCTCAATTGATTTTTTATAAAATAAAATAAAGATCATTTTGCTTACCGCTGCCCTAGCGTTAAAGTAGTTCAAATCTGAATTATTCGGAAAACCTTTAGTAAACGAAAATAAAAAATAAAATAATAATTATTCACAGCTTGCACATGATAAATCAATCATCTCTGAACGGTTGCCAAAACAAAACGTAACACGGAAAACACTGCACACTTCCACGATTCCATCTCAACATACTCACGTGTGGCATTTCCTGTCCATTTGACCCGTGACAATTCGACTAATTTAATTTCTCTCTCTCTCTTTCCGCAAGTTTTCGCTGTCTCCCTTTGCAAAAGGGAATGCCACGAATGCGAATAGATGATTGGCAACGTTTGGTGCGATAGTTTCTGTGGAAGCATCTGTTTTTTTGGTTTTCTACCAACTTTTTATCCGAACCCTTTCGCCCAATTGTGCTTAACTGATGTCCGTTTTAAACGGATGCATCATTTATCATGCCAAAACCCTTCTAGCGACAAAAAAGCTGACGTCTATCGTGTGCACTATGAACTTTACCGTACTGTATTGTGTTGATAAACGGATAGATGTAACTTCATTAATTTTAATATACTGTCCAATGGATATCAAACATTTAAAAATCGACAACCATATCAAGGCTGGTAATGCTGAAGTAATTAATTATTTTGACCATTCAGGATTACAGAAAACAACATTTAATAAACTAATTCCATAAGTTAGAATTTACATGATCTAATGTCTTACGATAGAAAGTGATTAATTAATTGATTTAACTACCTTTTTATAAGTGCGTATGTTTAACAAACGATTTTAATACCTTTTCTGATTTTGTTCAATTGCGGATCAATACGAGAGTATGTGAAATCTTTTTTTTTAGAGCCTTGCAACCCTCGTTCCGCTCGTTCCAAACGGTTTATCCGCGTTTATGCAGGCGTGTGCGAGTGCGTTTTGCTCATTCATGGCTTGCGAAAATTAATTATATGGTTCAGTGGGTTAATTTGATTTAACAAATTCTTTTCAACCCGATTTTATCGCATTCTCCGCGGGATTCCATTTTCGATCGGCGGCAACCAGGAAGCGGGGGCCTTCGAAAAGGGCTTAGCTGTTCCAAAAAGGAGGTGCTCAAAAGTTTCCAAATGTTTTCCACCATAAGGAGGGGAAGTGATTTTCAAAATGCACCCGCGGGCTATTTTAGCCCAATCTCGGTTAAAAATGCTTTGCCACGAATCGAAGCACGCGGAGGGAGCTTTCGAACCCGAGTTCCGGGTGGCACACGAATGCAAACCCGGTGTGCCATCGAGTATCGTCCTAATTGAACTGTCAAAATTAGTAATGACAAAAATAGCTTCAGCTAGCTCGATTCCCCGAGTTTTCCCCTAGCGTCCTTGTTTGGCAGGGGAAAAAAACGCCAACAAACAAGCGTGTGAAAAATCGATCAACCGTGGCGAAAGCGGTTCGATTGAGTCATCGATTTGGGGAAAAACCCCGTACCCGGAAGTAGTTGCGGCTGGTGGGGGGCAAACTTTAAATCGTGAAATTCGTGCTAAAAACCACGACCAAACCCGTTCGTTGGTGAAAAGTAGGAAAATCGAATCCATTGAACGCGACGGTCAAGGACGAAGGACGAAGGAAAACGTGCAACGCTGGCGCGGATGGAGAAAACGCCGGGCAGCAAACGGAAACAGCTTCGGCGCTATGCATAAGTTTATCATTGACAGCATAATACATAATGCCATATTGGACATGTCAGATGTGATTATGTGATTATTATTTTGCAAATCGGATTTAGAGCTCCCGGGGTGGGGCTCTTTTCCCTGGGAGCCTTTTTCCCCGGCCCCAGCCAGACAGCCGGTGTGACTCCCAATGCGCAGGGATTTTGACGTGTCGCACCGTCCCGGCCGGAGCGCGGAAAAGGGAAAGTGAAAATGCTGCTGCTTTTCTAAAATCTCCCTCCCTCCGAAAGGGGAGAACGCAAGAGCGAGAACGAACGTAAGTGCATTGCTTGTGTTGCTGTACCCGAGTGGGAGGAGTGGGTGGGACGATGAGGTTTTCCATAAATATGCAACACATAAATAACACATAAATATCGCTCTCCTGGTTGAACCACGGTCACCTTTGGCGACCTGCATTTGGCCTTTGGCTTTGACGTCCCCCGCGGGGGATAGGAGCTTTGTCGAAAGGGGGTGAACGGTGGAAAGGTCGGAGGGGTAAGTCAGGAATCACCGAACCGAGCAAAATACCTGGCCAATCTGGCCTGGCAGAAGACCGGTGGTGTGGGTGAGGACTGAAGCACGAACTTCACGAATCGAACTCCAGGTAGGCCTCGTTTTGTTTACCTTTCCCGGTAGAAGGTGGCCCCAATGCGTCATGAAAAGAAGGGCCAAGGGGAAAGGAGTGGAATTTCGAAGGAGGGCAATAGTTGAGCCTTACTATAAATTTGCTGTAAATTTGTCCGCCCAAGCTGCAGCGTGTTGGGTAGCGCATGACCAGCTCCCAATCCAAGGTTTCCCAGACGTGCGTACGTTTGACTTCGTTTGCATATGAGTGTGAGTGTGTGTGTGTATGTTGAAATATGGTCCAACATAACGCGACACTGTGTACGGCTGGTCGAATCATGTGCCGGGCGTGTTGCGATCTGACCCGGGGCAGGACCTTGTCCCGGTTGCTGCCAAACCGACATACATATGTTTTATGCTTCTGCCTAACGTTCCGCTACCGGAAGTCGTTCGTCAAGGCCCGGTGTTTCGCCGAACCGACCAAACAGCCATCCTGGTGCCGGAGTATTGATTGGTCCCGATGGTTGTTCACCTTCGCCACGGACAGCAATCCTATAGGTTGGGCTTGAAACTTGGCCTGGCGTACTCCTCATATGCGACAAACGACGACGGAGCTGGCGAGCAGTCTCAAGACTGCAATCGAAGTTGTATCGCAGCTGTCAAGTGGGCAGACTGGACCTGAAATCTAAAGGCTCTCCGGGGACTAAGGACCCTCTGCGAGGTGGGTCAACTGAATTCCGGGAGGTTCCGTGTTGGCGTTGTCGCTGTGTCCCTTTCCCTTTCGCTCTCTGAAGGACTTTTCGACGCTCACCAAAGCGTCATCGACACATTGTGTCCGAATTGTGTCGAGCATGAGGATGGCGGGGGGTTCCGGAATTGGCATTTGCATACTAATCATCAATATACAAATTTAATTATCAACTCCTGCTGGAACTCCCAACCACCGAGGATTAGGGCTGGCAGTGAGCGAACTCCAACCCTTCCGAACTCGAGGCCATCCCACCGGGGAATTGGAGGACGCCTGCCGATTCGCCCCGCTTTCGCACGAACCAGAGCGCCCTGCGAGCTAAGAGGCATATTAATTTGGCCTGCAGTAGTCACCGGCGGTCGATTGTCCGGTTCCCAGTTGTTGTTTGCGCTATTCGAGACCGTCCATCTCGGGAGGGGTCCCCGTTTAGGGCCGACCCGTCACCATTGCTCTCCGGTCTTGATGTGTGGTGTGCTCCAATGTGCATAAAATTAAGCACATTCTCCCAAGCGCCAGCTCAGAGGCCGGGGCTTGCGGAGACTTATGATACGAGGCAATTGCGTCGGCCCATACTTTAGGCGGTGGTTTAGAGTGTGTCGTTTAGAGTATGAGGGTTTCCAGGGGTTCCAGGTCTTACGGCTATTGATGTTTGATTGGACACAAGTGACACGGAGAAGAATAGAACAAAACAGTACTAAACGGTGGTTCTTTGATGTGGTTCATTTAAACAGATTTCAAAACTAATTCCAATACGATTTTGAAAGTTTGAGTCCTGATCAGAAAAAAGGCCTAAAAAAACTGTTTAAGTGGGGTAAAGTTTTATATTTTTTCAATTGATTTACCTGATTCGCAACTGAGATTGATGATTCGCAACTGATTCGCAACTGATTATGATCGCAACTGTTTTAAGTATAATTTTACGAAAAGCTAAAACCCGCTGTATAAAATATCATGCGATGTATGAAATATTTACAACATTTTGGATAGTTCATAGTCAAATTTTGCATAAATTTGTGAAGTAAAATGAGGATTATTGAGAATAAAGATGAAAAACCTCCTAAGCCACTTTTTGAACCTCGTTTTTGGGAAATCTTGAAATGCTTTTATGAGAGGATATTCAAGCAAATAATAATACAGTCGGCTCTCGATAATTCGAAGTTGGAGGGACCCAGAAAAAAGTTCGATTTATGGAGAGTTCGAATTATCAAGAGTGGTAGGAAATAAGCAGCTACGGTTGCTGAGTTATGAACTAGAAATAAGTATGCGTGTATTGATTTGCGTTGTGCCTTTACCTACCGTTTTCGCTAACTGTTTTTTATTTACTTTTCTTTGTGCACCTTCCTACAAAGCATGTGTGCCCTAAATATGTCCGTCCGCCCGTCTACACCATGTAGTCTAGTTCGGACGAAAATCTTCGTCCCCGTTCAACAGAGTGTTACAGGGCACCCGCAATGTGACGCGTTCTATCACGTTTCAACTTGCTCAGAACTTCGAATTGTTGCGAGTTGAGTGGACACAGCTTCGAATTACCGCGTGAAGAGAGCAACCTAGCTCCGAATTTTACTTCGCTTTATCTAGTGTACCAAATCGTATTGGTTTTATTCGAAATAGTGAGAGTTTTTCAAGGGACTACTGATATACTTCGAATTATCGAGAGTTTCGAATTATCGAACGTTTGAATTATCGAGAGTCGACTGTACCATATTATTGGGGACCATGACATTAGAGACCGGACGAGAGGATTGACTATCCACGTAGGGAACCCTGGGGTAAAACGCACCCTTAAAGGAAACCTATTGAGTATTTCATGAACTTTGCTGATGAATGATTTTATTTTTGACTCTTTTTTCCATTTAGTTAGTTGATGTTGAAGTTAGTTTCTGCCTTTTTTGTTATGAAAATCATTAATTTTCTAATTTTTTATTTATTTTTTTTATTTAATTAAGCTCACTGTTTTATTGTTGAAGTAAAACGCACCTGTGCTGGGATAAAATGTTCCTTTACAAAGGGTCAGTACGCACCACAACAAAAGGGCAATACGCACAAATACAGTGAGGCGAAAACGGACCCCACCTTAAATAACCAT